>NC_091169.1:48895276-49115276 GCF_040958095.1 Procambarus clarkii | reverse complement strand
TAAGCCACACCCTCCTGGACCATGGTAGTAAGCCACACCCTCCTGGACCATGGTAGTAAGCCACACCCTCCTGGACCATGGTAGTAAGCCACACCCTCCTGGACCATGGTAGTAAGCCACACCCTCCTGGTACCATGGTAGTAAGCCACACCCTCCTGGACCATGGTAGTAAGTCACACCCTCCTGGACCATGGTAGTAAGTCACACCCTCCTGGACCATGGTAGTAAGCCACACCCTCCTGGTCCATGGTAGTAAGCCACACCCTCCTGGTCCATGGTAGTAAGTCACACCCTCCTGGACCATGGTAGTAAGCCACACCCTCCTGGTCCATGGTAGTAAGCCACACCCTCCTGGACCATGGTAGTAAGCACACCCTCCTGGACCATGGTAGTAAGCCACACCCTCCTGGACCATGGTAGTAAGCCACACCCTCCTGGACCATGGTAGTAAGCCACACCCTCCTGGACCATGGTAGTAAGCCACACCCTCCTGGACCATGGTAGTAAGTCCACACCCTCCTGGTCCATGGTAGTAAGCCACACCCTCCTGGTACCATGGTAGTAAGCCACACCCTCCTGGTCCATGGTAGTAAGTCACACCCTCCTGGACCATGGTAGTAAGTCACACCCTCCTGGACCATGGTAGTAAGCCACACCCTCCTGGACCATGGTAGTAAGCCACACCCTCCTGGACCATGGTAGTAAGTCACACCCTCCTGGATCCATGGTAGTAAGCCACACCCTCCTGGACCATGGTAGTAAGCCACACCCTCCTGGACCATGGTAGTAAGTCCACACCCTCCTGGACCATGGTAGTAAGCCACACCCTCCTGGACCATGGTAGTAAGCCACACCCTCCTGGACCATGGTAGTAAGCCACACCCTCCTGGACCATGGTAGTAAGCCACACCCTCCTGGACCATGGTAGTAAGCCACACCCTCCTGGACCATGGTAGTAAGTCACACCCTCCTGGACCATGGTAGTAAGCCACACCCTCCTGGACCATGGTAGTAAGCCACACCCTCCTGGACCATGGTAGTAAGCCACACCCTCCTGGTCCATGGTAGTAAGCCACACCCTCCTGGACCATGGTAGTAAGTCACACCCTCCTGGACCATGGTAGTAAGTCCACACCCTCCTGGACCATGGTAGTAAGCCACACCCTCCTGGACCATGGTAGTAAGTCACACCCTCCTGGACCATGGTAGTAAGTCACACCCTCCTGGACCATGGTAGTAAGCCACACCCTCCTGGACCATGGTAGTAAGCCACACCCTCCTGGTCCATGGTAGTAAGCCACACCCTCCTGGTCCATGGTAGTAAGCCACACCCTCCTGGACCATGGTAGTAAGTCACACCCTCCTGGACCATGGTAGTAAGCCACACCCTCCTGGACCATGGTAGTAAGCCACACCTTCCTCGACCATGGTAGTAAGCCACACCCTCCTGGTCCATGGTAGTAAGCCACACCCTCCTGGTTCATGGTAGTAAGCCACACCCTCCTGGACCATGGTAGTAAGCCACACCCTCCTGGACCATGGTAGTAAGCCACACCCTCCTGGTCCATGGTAGTAAGCCACACCCTCCTGGTCCATGGTAGTAAGCCACACCCTCCTGGACCATGGTAGTAAGTCACACCCTCCTGGACCATGGTAGTAAGCCACACCCTCCTGGACCATGGTAGTAAGCCACACCCTCCTCGGACCATGGTAGTAAGCCACACCCTCCTGGTCCATGGTAGTAAGCCACACCCTCCTGGTTCATGGTAGTAAGCCACACCCTCCTGGACCATGGTAGTAAGCCACACCCTCCTGGACCATGGTAGTAAGCCACACCCTCCTGGTCCATGGTAGTAAGCCACACCCTCCTGGACCATGGTAGTAAGCCACACCCTCCTGGACCATGGTAGTAAGTCACACCCTCCTGGACCATGGTAGTAAGCCACACCCTCCTGGACCATGGTAGTAAGCCACACCCTCCTGGACCATGGTAGTAAGCCATACCCTCCTGGACCATGGTAGTAAGCCACACCCTCCTGGTCCATGGTAGTAAGCCACACCCTCCTGGTCCATGGTAGTAAGCCACACCCTCCTGGTACCATGGTAGTAAGTCACACCCTCCTGGACCATGGTAGTAAGTCACACCCTCCTGGACCATGGTAGTAAGCCACACCCTCCTGGACCATGGTAGTAAGCCACACCCTCCTGGACCATGGTAGTAAGTCACACCCTCCTGGACCATGGTAGTAAGCCACACCCTCCTGGACCATGGTAGTAAGTCACACCCTCCTGGACCATGGTAGTAAGCCACACCCTCCTGGACCATGGTAGTAAGCCACACCCTCCTGGACCATGGTAGTAAGCCACACCCTCCTGGTCCATGGTAGTAAGCCACACCCTCCTGGACCATGGTAGTAAGCCACACCCTCCTGGACCATGGTAGTAAGCCACACCCTCCTGGACCATGGTAGTAAGCCACACCCTCCTGGACCATGGTAGTAAGTCACACCCTCCTGGACCATGGTAGTAAGCCACACCCTCCTCGACCATGGTAGTAAGCCACACCCTCCTGGTCCATGGTAGTAAGCCACACCCTCCTGGTCCATGGTAGTAAGCCACACCCTCCTGGACCATGGTAGTAAGTCACACCCTCCTGGACCATGGTAGTAAGCCACACCCTCCTGGACCATGGTAGTAAGCCACACCCTCCTCGACCATGGTAGTAAGCCACACCCTCCTGGTCCATGGTAGTAAGCCACACCCTCCTGGTTCATGGTAGTAAGCCACACCCTCCTGGACCATGGTAGTAAGCCACACCCTCCTGGACCATGGTAGTAAGCCACACCCTCCTGGTCCATGGTAGTAAGCCACACCCTCCTGGACCATGGTAGTAAGCCACACCCTCCTGGACCATGGTAGTAAGTCACACCCTCCTGGACCATGGTAGTAAGCCACACCCTCCTGGACCATGGTAGTAAGCCACACCCTCCTGGACCATGGTAGTAAGCCATACCCTCCTGGACCATGGTAGTAAGCCACACCCTCCTGGTCCATGGTAGTAAGCCACACCCTCCTGGTCCATGGTAGTAAGCCACACCCTCCTGGTCCATGGTAGTAAGTCACACCCTCCTGGACCATGGTAGTAAGTCACACCCTCCTGGACCATGGTAGTAAGCCACACCCTCCTGGACCATGGTAGTAAGCCACACCCTCCTGGACCATGGTAGTAAGTCACACCCTCCTGGACCATGGTAGTAAGCCACACCCTCCTGGACCATGGTAGTAAGTCACACCCTCCTGGACCATGGTAGTAAGCCACACCCTCCTGGACCATGGTAGTAAGCCACACCCTCCTGGACCATGGTAGTAAGCCACACCCTCCTGGTCCATGGTAGTAAGCCACACCCTCCTGGACCATGGTAGTAAGCCACACCCTCCTGGACCATGGTAGTAAGCCACACCCTCCTGGACCATGGTAGTAAGCCACACCCTCCTGGACCATGGTAGTAAGTCACACCCTCCTGGACCATGGTAGTAAGCCACACCCTCCTCGACCATGGTAGTAAGCCACACCCTCCTGGACCATGGTAGTAAGCCACACCCTCCTGGACCATGGTAGTAAGCCACACCCTCCTGGACCATGGTAGTAAGCCACACCCTCCTGGACCATGGTAGTAAGCCACACCCTCCTGGACCATGGTAGTAAGCCACACCCTCCTGGACCATGGTAGTAAGCCACACCCTCCTGGTCCATGGTAGTAAGCCACACCCTCCTGGACCATGGTAGTAAGCCACACCCTCCTGGACCATGGTAGTAAGTCACACCCTCCTGGACCATGGTAGTAAGCCACACCCTCCTGGACCATGGTAGTAAGCCACACCCTCCTGGACCATGGTAGTAAGCCACACCCTCCTGGACCATGGTAGTAAGCCACACCCTCCTGGTCCATGGTAGTAAGCCACACCCTCCTGGTACATGGTAGTAAGCCACACCCTCCTGGTCCATGGTAGTAAGTCACACCCTCCTGGACCATGGTAGTAAGTCACACCCTCCTGGACCATGGTAGTAAGCCACACCCTCCTGGTCCATGGTAGTAAGCCACACCCTCCTGGTCCATGGTAGTAAGTCACACCCTCCTGGACCATGGTAGTAAGCCACACCCTCCTGGTCCATGGTAGTAAGCCACACCCTCCTGGACCATGGTAGTAAGCAACACCCTCCTGGACCATGGTAGTAAGCCACACCCTCCTGGACCATGGTAGTAAGCCACACCCTCCTGGACCATGGTAGTAAGCCACACCCTCCTGGACCATGGTAGTAAGCCACACCCTCCTGGACCATGGTAGTAAGTCACACCCTCCTGGACCATGGTAGTAAGCCACACCCTCCTGGACCATGGTAGTAAGCCACACCCTCCTGGACCATGGTAGTAAGTCACACCCTCCTGGACCATGGTAGTAAGTCACACCCTCCTGGACCATGGTAGTAAGCCACACCCTCCTGGACCATGGTAGTAAGCCACACCCTCCTGGACCATGGTAGTAAGTCACACCCTCCTGGACCATGGTAGTAAGCCACACCCTCCTGGACCATGGTAGTAAGTCACACCCTCCTGGACCATGGTAGTAAGTCACACCCTCCTGGACCATGGTAGTAAGTCACACCCTCCTGGACCATGGTAGTAAGCCACACCCTCCTGGACCATGGTAGTAAGCCACACCCTCCTGGACCATGGTAGTAAGCCACACCCTCCTGGACCATGGTAGTAAGCCACACCCTCCTGGACCATGGTAGTAAGCCACACCCTCCTGGACCATGGTAGTAAGTCACACCCTCCTGGACCATGGTAGTAAGTCACACCCTCCTGGACCATGGTAGTAAGCCACACCCTCCTGGACCATGGTAGTAAGCCACACCCTCCTGGTCCATGGTAGTAAGCCACACCCTCCTGGACCATGGTAGTAAGTCACACCCTCCTGGACCATGGTAGTAAGTCACACCCTCCTGGACCATGGTAGTAAGCCACACCCTCCTGGACCATGGTAGTAAGTCAAACCCTCCTGGTCCATGGTAGTAAGTCACACCCTCCTGGACCATGGTAGTAAGCCACACCCTCCTGGACCATGGTAGTAAGCCACACCCTCCTGGTCCATGGTAGTAAGCCACACCCTCCTGGTCCATGGTAGTAAGCCACACCCTCCTGGACCATGGTAGTAAGTCACACCCTCCTGGACCATGGTAGTAAGCCACACCCTCCTGGACCATGGTAGTAAGCCACACCTTCCTCGACCATGGTAGTAAGCCACACCCTCCTGGTCCATGGTAGTAAGCCACACCCTCCTGGTTCATGGTAGTAAGCCACACCCTCCTGGACCATGGTAGTAAGCCACACCCTCCTGGACCATGGTAGTAAGCCACACCCTCCTGGTCCATGGTAGTAAGCCACACCCTCCTGGTCCATGGTAGTAAGCCACACCCTCCTGGACCATGGTAGTAAGTCACACCCTCCTGGACCATGGTAGTAAGCCACACCCTCCTGGACCATGGTAGTAAGCCACACCCTCCTCGACCATGGTAGTAAGCCACACCCTCCTGGTCCATGGTAGTAAGCCACACCCTCCTGGTTCATGGTAGTAAGCCACACCCTCCTGGACCATGGTAGTAAGCCACACCCTCCTGGACCATGGTAGTAAGCCACACCCTCCTGGTCCATGGTAGTAAGCCACACCCTCCTGGACCATGGTAGTAAGCCACACCCTCCTGGACCATGGTAGTAAGTCACACCCTCCTGGACCATGGTAGTAAGCCACACCCTCCTGGACCATGGTAGTAAGCCACACCCTCCTGGACCATGGTAGTAAGCCATACCCTCCTGGACCATGGTAGTAAGCCACACCCTCCTGGTCCATGGTAGTAAGCCACACCCTCCTGGTCCATGGTAGTAAGCCACACCCTCCTGGTCCATGGTAGTAAGTCACACCCTCCTGGACCATGGTAGTAAGTCACACCCTCCTGGACCATGGTAGTAAGCCACACCCTCCTGGTCCATGGTAGTAAGCCACACCCTCCTGGTCCATGGTAGTAAGTCACACCCTCCTGGACCATGGTAGTAAGCCACACCCTCTTGGTCCATGGTAGTAAGCCACACCCTCCTGGACCATGGTAGTAAGCCACACCCTCCTGGACCATGGTAGTAAGCCACACCCTCCTGGTCCATGGTAGTAAGCCACACCCTCCTGGTCCATGGTAGTAAGCCACACCCTCCTGGACCATGGTAGTAAGCCACACCCTCCTGGACCATGGTAGTAAGCCACACCCTCCTGGACCATGGTAGTAAGCCACACCCTCCTGGACCATGGTAGTAAGCCACACCCTCCTGGACCATGGTAGTAAGCCACACCCTCCTGGACCATGGTAGTAAGCCACACCCTCCTGGACCATGGTAGTAAGCCACACCCTCCTGGTCGATGGTAGTAAGCCACACTTTCCTGGTCCACTGTAGTAAGCCACACCCTCCTGGACCATGGTAGTAAGCCACACCCTCCTGGTCCATGGTAGTAAGCCACACCCTCCTGGACCATGGTAGTAAGCCACACCCTCCTGGACCATGGTAGTAAGCCACACCCTCCTGGACCATGGTAGTAAGCCACACCCTCCTGGACCATGGTAGTAAGCCACACCCTCCTGGACCATTGTAGTAAGCCACACCCTCCTGGTCCATGGTAGTAAGCCACACCCTCCTGGTCCATGGTAGTAAGCCACACCCTCCTGGACCATGGTAGTAAGCCACACCCTCCTGGACCATGGTAGTAAGCCACACCCTCCTGGACCATGGTAGTAAGCCACACCCTCCTGGACCATGGTAGTAAGCCACACCCTCCTGGACCATGGTAGTAAGCCACACCCTCCTGGACCATGGTAGTAAGCCACACCCTCCTGGACCATGGTAGTAAGCCACACCCTCCTGGACCATGGTAGTAAGCCACACCCTCCTGGTCCATGGTAGTAAGCCACACCCTCCTGGTCCACTGTAGTAAGCCACACCCTCCTGGACCATGGTAGTAAGCCACACCCTCCTGGTCCATGGTAGTAAGCCACACCCTCCTGGACCATGGTAGTAAGCCACACCCTCCTGGACCATGGTAGTAAGCCACACCCTCCTGGACCATGGTAGTAAGCCACACCCTCCTGGACCATGGTAGTAAGCCACACCCTCCTGGACCATGGTAGTAAGCCACACCCTCCTGGACCATGGTAATAAGCCACACCCTCCTGGACCATGGTAGTAAGCCACACCCTCCTGGACCATGGTAGTAAGTAACACCCTCCTGGACCATGGTAGTAAGCCACACCCTCCTGGACCATGGTAGTAAGCCACACCCTCCTGGACCATGGTAGTAAGCCACACCCTCCTGGACCATGGTAGTAAGTCACACCCTCCTGGACCATGGTAGTAAGCCACACCCTCCTGGACCATGGTAGTAAGCCACACCCTCCTGGACCATGGTAGTAAGCCACACCCTCCTGGACCATGGTAGTAAGTCACACCCACCTGGACCATGGTAGTAAGTCACACCCTCCTGGACCATGGTAGTAAGCCACACCCTCCTGGACCATGGTAGTAAGCCACACCCTCCTGGACCATGGTAGTAAGTCACACCCTCCTGGACCATGGTAGTAAGCCACACCCTCCTGGACCATGGTAGTAAGTCACACCCTCCTGGACCATGGTAGTAAGTCACACCCTCCTGGACCATGGTAGTAAGTCACACCCTCCTGGACCAAGGTAGTAAGCCACACCCTCCTGGACCATGGTAGTAAGCCACACCCTCCTGGACCATGGTAGTAAGCCACACCCTCCTGGACCATGGTAGTAAGCCACACCCTCCTGGACCATGGTAGTAAGTCACACCCTCCTGGACCATGGTAGTAAGCCACACCCTCCTGGACCATGGTAGTAAGCCACACCCTCCTGGTCCATGGTAGTAAGCCACACCCTCCTGGACCATGGTAGTAAGTCACACCCTCCTGGACCATGGTAGTAAGTCACACCCTCCTGGACCATGGTAGTAAGCCACACCCTCCTGGACTATGGTAGTAAGTCACACCCTCCTGGTCCATGGTAGTAAGTCACACCCTCCTGGACCATGGTAGTAAGCCACACCCTCCTGGACCATGGTAGTAAGCCACACCCTCCTGGTCCATGGTAGTAAGCCACACCCTCCTGGTCCATGGTAGTAAGCCACACCCTCCTGGACCATGGTAGTAAGTCACACCCTCCTGGACCATGGTAGTAAGCCACACCCTCCTGGACCATGGTAGTAAGCCACACCCTCCTCGACCATGGTAGTAAGCCACACCCTCCTGGTTCATGGTAGTAAGCCACACCCTCCTGGTTCATGGTAGTAAGCCACACCCTCCTGGACCATGGTAGTAAGCCACACCCTCCTGGTCCATGGTAGTAAGCCACACCCTCCTGGACCATGGTAGTAAGCCACACCCTCCTGGACCATGGTAGTAAGCCACACCCTCCTGGACCACTGTAGTAAGCCACACCCTCCTGGACCATGGTAGTAAGTCACACCCTCCTGGTCCATGGTAGTAAGCCACACCCTCCTGGACAATGGTAGTAAGCCACACCCTCCTGGACCATGGTAGTAAGTCACACCCTCCTGGACCATGGTAGTAAGCCACACCCTCCTGGACCATGGTAGTAAGCCACACCCTCCTGGACCATGGTAGTAAGTCACACCCTCCTGGTCCATGGTAGTAAGCCACACCCTCCTGGACCATGGTAGTAAGCCACACCCTCCTGGACCATGGTAGTAAGCCACACCCTCCTGGACCATGGTAGTAAGTCACACCCTCCTGGTCCATGGTAGTAAGCCACACCCTCCTGGACCATGGTAGTAAGCCACACCCTCCTGGACCATGGTAGTAAGCCACACCCTCCTGGTCCATGGTAGTAAGCCACACCCACCTGGACCATGGTAGTAAGCCACACCCTCCTGGACCACTGTAGTAAGCCACACCCTCCTGGACCATGGTAGTAAGCCACACCCTCCTGGACCATGGTAGTAAGCCACACCCTCCTGGACCATGGTAGTAAGCCACACCCTCCTGGACCATGGTAGTAAGCCACACCCTCCTGGTCCATGGTAGTAAGCTACACCCTCCTGGACCATGGTAGTAAGCCACACCCTTCTGGACCATGGTAGTAAGCCACACCCTCCTGGTCCATGGTAGTAAGCCACACCCTCCTGGTCCTTGGTAGTAAGCCACACCCTCCTGGTCCATGGTAGTAAGCCACACCCTCCTGGTCCATGGTAGTAAGCCACACCCTCCTGGACCATGGTAGTAAGCCACACCCTTCTGGACCATGGTAGTAAGCCACACCCTCCTGGTCCATGGTAGTAAGCCACACCCTCCTGGACCATGGTAGTAAGCCACACCCTCCTGGACCATGGTAGTAAGTCACACCCTCCTGGACCGTGGTAGTAAGCCACACCCTCCTGGTCCATGGTAGTAAGCCACATCCTGTCCCTTCATCATAATTAAACAGACGTTCTCTGCGTTTAATGATGACAAACACAGATTAAACACAGTCCAGATGCCAGCCTTCCCCCGTGATCGCTTGATCTACGAGGCTGTTTGTGCTGACAACCTGCAGGCCATATATATCCATCACAGCCGAGTTGATCCAGTAACTCCGGACTAACTGGACAGTTGTTCCAGCAATATTTATAATATTCGATGGCAAGGAAATATCGTAGAGGTCTGGTGTCTTTTCTCATCCCTTGTTGTGTACACTTGGCAATGGATTTATTTTAATATATATATATATATATATATATATATATATATATATATATATATATATATATATATATATATATATATATATATATATATATATAACTAACATATATATATGTCCTGGGGACCATTCAGGCTTGTTCGCATATATATATATATATATATATATATATATATATATATATATATATATATATATATATATATATATATATATATATATATATATATATATATATACATATATATTATTGCGTATTTTATATATATATATATAACTGAGGGAAGGGTTCCACAATTTTGGGCAAATGGGGGAGACCTTTATCAAGCCGCCGGCTTCATGTCCTCGTCGTGGACACTAGTGTTAGTGGCCCTCAGGTAAATTCAGGTAAATATGTCAATTATGTAGGTTGTAATTTTTATGGTGGAAATTTGGATGTGACTTTGCAGTAGCTGGCGTGTATCGTGAGGCCTCTCGCCTCCTGCTCTTCCAGGTGTAGAGGTTGGTTGTGTCCAGGGGTCCCAGTAGCTTATGGCCTGCACTGTTGTCCAGGGGTCCCAGTAGCTTATGGCCTGCACTGTTGTCCAGGGGTCCCAGTAGCTTATGGCCTGCACTGTTGTCCAGGGGTCCCAGTAGCTTATGGCCTGCACTGTTGCTCTGCAAGAGGCGAAGGCTCTCTGTATACTTGCTCCGTTATTTCGCCTCCCGTGAACAGTGTGTACAACTGGCAATATTCCATCGGTGATAGCACCAGTGTTCTGAAGGCTACACTCAGTTTCGGGCCTGTCCGCACCCGTAAATTGGGTCCGTAACTGGTGTGAGGGAAGCAGCATCCCTTGTTCTGAATGTTCTCACTAGAACTGACCAGAGGTGAACAGTAAAGAATGGGCGCCCAGTCAATCCTCTTAGTCCGGGACTGGCACCCATCAGGGGAGGCGCGGGGCGGGTGTGTTACCAATGTGCTTGAGGTTATCTTGAGATGATTTCGGGGCTTTAGTGTCCCCGCGGCCCGGTCCTCGACCAAGCCTCCACCCCCAGGAAGCAGCCCGTGGCAGCTGACTAACACCCAGGTACCTATTTTACTGCTAGGTAACAGGGGCATAGAGTGAAAGAAACTCTGCCTATTGTTTCTCGCCGGCGCCCGGGATCAAACCCAGGACCACAGGATCACGCGTCCAGTGTTCTGTCCGCTCAGCCGCCGGCTCCCTCTAGATGGAGCGGCTAGCCCTCTAGGTGCCCTCCAGTTGTTGGCTCTGTAAATGTTAAGTCTTTTCATGCTATTGATGCAAGTGACTTAGTCACTTATTGAAGTCAATATTTTGTACTTCAACGAGGAGATCAGAGATGTGACAAACGTGGACGTCTTCAAGAATAAATGTGAGACTTTCTTGCAAGGAACGCCGGACCAACCAGGCTATGGTGGACATATGGGCGTCCGGCCCGCGCCAAGCAACAGCCTGTTGGACCAAGCTCTCACAAGTCAAGCCTGGCCCCCCTGGCTCGTCCGCGGAAGAACTATCAGAATCCGCTTCATGTAAATCTAAGTACATTGTTTATCCTGTACTCCATATAAGGTTTTTGTATTTTTCAGTACATAAACCCTTTGAGTTGATGAGCAGTGAGTGAATGACTGACTCAACATACACTGCGCTACACTGCTCATCTCTGCCTGCACAGTTTACCACTCTTCCAATGGTGCAGTTTTGATAATAATTTTGAAGTTGTCCACGAAGGAAGCGATGAATCTTTGGCTTGTGTTTCTGTGACTGTCTTCGCTGAGGGGAGCACACCTGGAGCATACCTGGAGCATACCTGGAGCATATCTGGAACATACCTGGACCATATCTGGAACATACCTGGAGCATATCTGGAGCATATCTGGAGCATACCTGGAGCATATCTGGAGCATACCTGGAGCATATCTGGAGCATACCTGGAGCATATCTGGAGCATACCTGGGAAGGGTTCTGAGAGATCTACTACTCCCCGAGCCCAGCCTGGCCGACTTGTGATAACTTGGTTCACCAGACTGTTGCTTGGAGCGGCCCGCAGGCCCACATATCCACTACAGCCTGGTTGGTCCGGCACTTCTTGCAAGAACCTCTCTAAGTGCCTCTTCAATACATCCACCTTTGTTCCGGCAATATTTCTAATGCTTGCTGGGAGAGTGTTTAACAGTTGTGGACCTCTGATGTTCAGACAGTGTTCTCTGATTGTGCCTATGGCACCTCTACTCTTACTGGTTCTGTTCTGCATTTCCTTCCGTGTCTTTTGCTCCAGTATGTTGTTATTTTACTGTGCAAATTTGAGCAAATTTTGTCCCCATACCAATAGGCCGCACCACACCCTGGCCCCCACACCCTGACCCCAACACCACACCCTGGCCCCCACACCCTGACCCCAACACCACACCCTGGCCCCCACACCCTGACCCCCACACCACACCCTGGCCCCCACACCCTGGCCCCCACACCCTGACCCCCACACCACACCCTGGCCCCCACACCCTGACCCCCACACCACACCCTGGCCCCCACACCCTGACCCCCACACCACACCCTGGCCCCCACACCCTGGCCCCCACAACCTGACCCCCACACCACACCCTGGCCCCCACACCCTGACCCCCACACCACACCCTGGCCCCCACACCCTGACCCCCACACCACACCCTGGCCCCCACACCCTGACCCCCACACCACACCCTGGCCCCCACACCCTGACACCCACACCAACAGCCGCACCACACCCTGGCCCCCACACCAATAACCCCCACACCACACCCTGGCCCCCAAACTAATAACCCCCACACCACACCCTGGCCCCCACACCAATAACCCCCACACCACACCCTGGCCCCACACCAATAGGCCACACCACACCCTAGCCCCCACACCAATAACCCCCACACCACACCCTGGCCCCCACACCAATAACCCCCACACCACACCCTGGCCCCCACACCAATAACCCCCACACCACACCCTGGCCCCCACACCAATAGGCCACACCACACCCTGGCCCCCACACCAATAACCCTAACACCACACCCTGGCCCCCACACCACACCCTGGCCCCCACACCAATAACCCCCACACCACACCCTGGCCACCACACCACACCCTGGCCCCCACACCAATAACCCCCACACCACACCCTGGCCCCCACACCAATAGGCCACACCACACCCTAGCCCCCACACCAATAACCCCCACACCACACCCTGGTCCCCACACCAATAACCCCCACACCACACCCTGGCCCCCACACCAATAACCCCCACACCACACCCTGGCCCCCACACTAATAGGCCACACCACACCCTGGCCCCCACACCAATAGGCCACACCACACCCTGGCCCCCACACCAATAACCCCCACACCACACCCTGCATGGCCCCCACACCAATAACCCCCACACCACCCCCTGGCCCCCACACCAATAACCCCCACACCACACCCAGGCCCCCACACCAATAACCCCCACACCACACCCTGGCCCCCACACCAATAACCCCCACATCACACCCTGGCCCCCACACCACACCCTGGCCCCCACACCAATAACCCCCACACCACACCCTGGCCCCTACACCAATAACCCCCACACCACACCCTGGCCCCCACACCAATAGGCCACACCACACCCTAGCCCCCACACCAATAACCCCCACACCACACCCTGGCCCCCACACCAATAACCCCCACACCACACCCTGGCCCCCACACCAATAACCCCCACACCACACCCTGGCCCCCACACTAATAGGCCACACCACACCCTGGCCCCCACACCAATAGGCCACACCACACCCTGGCCCCCACACCAATAACCCCCACACCACACCCTGCCCCCACACCAATAACCCCCACACCACCCCCTGACCCCCACACCAATAACCCCCACACCACACCCTGGCCCCCACACCAATAACCCCCACACCACACCCTGGCCCCCACACCACACCCTGGTCCCCACACCACACCCTGGCCCCCACACCAATAACGCCCACACCACACCCTGGCCCCCCACCAATAACACCCACACCACACCCTGGCCCCCACACCAATAGACCACACCACACCCTGGCCCCCACACCACACCCTGGCCCCCATACCAATAACACCCACACCACACCCTGGCCCCCACACCAATAGGCCACACCATCCCTGGCCCCCACACCACACCCTGGCCCCCACACCAATAACGCCCACACCACACCCTGGCCCTCACACCACACCCTGGCCCCCACACCAATAACGCCCACACCACACCCTGGCCCTCACACCACACCCTGGCCCCCACACCAATAACGCCCACACCACACCCTGGCCCCCACACCAATAACGCCCACACCACACCCTGGCCCCCACACCAATAACGCCCACACCACATCCTGGCCCCCACACCAATAACGCCCACACCACACCCTGGCCCCCACACCAATAACCCCTACACCACACCCTGGCCCCCACAACAATAACCCCCACACCACACCCTGGCCCCCGACCAATAACCCCCACACCACACCCTGGCCCCCACACCAATAACCCCCACACCACACCCTGGCCCCCACACCAATAACCCCCACACCCCACCCTGGCCCCCACACCAATAGGCCACACCACACCCTGGCCCCCACACCAATAACCCCCACACCACACCCTGGCCCACACACCAATAACCCCCACACCTCACCCTGGCCCACACACCAATAGGCCACACCAATAACCCCCGCACCACACCCTGGCCCCCACACCAATAGGCCACACCACACCCTGGCCCCCACACCAATAGGCCACACCACACCCTGGCCCCCACACCAATAACCCCCACACCACACCCTGGCCCCCACACCAATAGGCCACACCACCCCTGGCCCCTGCACCACACCCTGGCCCCCACACCAATAACCCCCACACCACACCCTGGCCCCCACACCAATAGGCCACACCACCCCCTGGCCCCCACACCAATAACGCTCACACCACACCCTGGCCCCCACACCAATAACGCCCAAACCACACCCTGGCCCCCACACCAATAACGCCCACACCACACCCTGGCCCCCACACCAATAGGCCACACCAGACCCTGGCCCCCACACCAATAACTCCACACCACACCCTGACCCCCACACCAATAACGCCCACACCACACCCTGGCCCCCACACCAATAACGCCCACACCACACCCTGGCCCTCACACCACACCCTGGCCCCCACACCAATAACGCCCACACCACACCCTGGCCCCCACACCAATAACGCCCACACCACACCCTGGCCCCCACACCAATAACGCCCACACCACATCCTGGCCCCCACACCAATAACGCCCACACCACACCCTGGCCCCCACACCAATAACCCCTACACCACACCCTGGCCCCCACAACAATAACCCCCACACCACACCCTGGCCCCCGACCAATAACCCCCACACCACACCCTGGCCCCCACACCAATAACCCCCACACCACACCCTGGCCCCCACACCAATAACCCCCACACCCCACCCTGGCCCCCACACCAATAGGCCACACCACACCCTGGCCCCCACACCAATAACCCCCACACCACACCCTGGCCCACACACCAATAACCCCCACACCTCACCCTGGCCCACACACCAATAGGCCACACCAATAACCCCCGCACCACACCCTGGCCCCCACACCAATAGGCCACACCACACCCTGGCCCCCACACCAATAGGCCACACCACACCCTGGCCCCCACACCAATAACCCCCACACCACACCCTGGCCCCCACACCAATAGGCCACACCACCCCTGGCCCCTGCACCACACCCTGGCCCCCACACCAATAACCCCCACACCACACCCTGGCCCCCACACCAATAGGCCACACCACCCCCTGGCCCCCACACCAATAACGCTCACACCACACCCTGGCCCCCACACCAATAACGCCCAAACCACACCCTGGCCCCCACACCAATAACGCCCACACCACACCCTGGCCCCCACACCAATAGGCCACACCAGACCCTGGCCCCCACACCAATAACTCCACACCACACCCTGACCCCCACACCAATAACGCCCACACCACACCCTGGCCCCCACACCAATAACGCCCACACCACACCCTGGCCCCCACACCACACCCTGGCCCCCACACCAATAGGCCACACCACACCCTGGCCCCCACACCAATAACCCCCACACCACACCCTGGCCCCCACACCAATAGGCCACACCACACCCTGGCCCCCACACTAATAACCCCCACACCACACCCTGGCCCCCACACCAATAACTCCCACACCACACCCTGGCCCCCACACTAATAACCCCCACACCACACCCTGACCCCCACACCAATAACCCCCACACCACACCCTGGCCCCCACACCACCCCTGGCCCCCACACCACACCCTGGCCCCCACACCAATAACTCCCACACCACACCCTGGCCCCCACACCAATAACCCCCACACCACACCCTGGCCCCACACCAATAACCCCCACACCACACCCTGGCCCCCACACTAATAACCCCCACACCACACCCTGGCCCCCACACCAATAACCCCCACACCACACCCTGGCCCCCACACCAATAACCCCCACACCACACCCTGGCCCCCACACCAATAGGCCACACCACACCCTAGCCCCCACACCAATAACCCCCACACCACACCCTGGCCCCCACACCAATAGGCCACACCACACCCTAGCCCCCACACCAATAACCCCCACACCAAACCCTGGCCCTCACACCAATAACCCCCCACACCACACCCTGGCCCCCACACCACCCCTGGCCCCCACACCAATAACCTCCACACCACACCCTGGCCCCCACACCAATAACCCCCACACCACACCCTGGCCCCCACACCACCCCTGGCCCCCACACCACACCCTGGCCCCCACACCAATAACTCCCACACCACACCCTGGCCCCCACACCAATAACCCCCACACCACACCCTGGCCCCACACCAATAACCCCCACACCACACCCTGGCCCCCACACCAATAACCCCCGCACCACACCCTGGCCCCCCACACCAATAACCCCCACACCACACCCTGGCCCCCACACCACCCCTGGCCCCCACACCACACCCTGGCCCCCACACCAATAACTCCCACACCACACCCTGGCCCCCACACCAATAGGCCACACCACACCCTAGCCCCCACACCAATAACTCCCACACCACACCCTGGCCCCCACACCAATAACCCTCACACCACATCCTGGCCCCCACACCAATAACCCCCACACCAAACCCTGGCCCCCACACCAATAACCCCCCACACCACACCCTGGCCCCTACACCACCCCTGGCTCCCACACCAATAACCCCCACACCACACCCTGGCCCCCACACCAATAACCCCCACACCACACCTTGGCCCCCACGCCAATAACCCCTCACACCACACCCTGGCCCCCACACCAATAACCCCCACACCACACCCTGGCCCCCACACCAATAACCCCTACACCACACCCTGGCCCCCACACCAATAACCCCTCACACCACACCCTGGCCCTCACACCACCCCTGGCCCCCACACCACACCCTGGCCCCCACACCAATAACCCCCACACCACACCCTGGCCCCCACACCAATAACCCCCACACCACGCCCTGGCCCCCACACCAAAAACCCCCACACCACACCATGGCCCCCACACCAATAACCCCCACACCACACCCTGGCCCCCACACCAATAACCCCTCACACCACACCCTGGCCCCCACACCACCCCTGGCCCCCACACCACACCCTGGCCCCCACACCAATAACCCCCACACCACACCCTGGCCCCCACACCAATAACCCCCACACCACACCCAGGCCCCCACACCAATAACCCCTCACACCACACCCTGGCCCCCACACCACCCCTGGCCCCCACACCACACCCTGGCCCCCACACCAATAACCCCCACACCACACCCTGGCCCCCACACCAATAACCCCAACACCACACCCTGGCCCCCACACCAATAAACCCCACACCACACCCTGGCCCCCACACCAATAACCCCCACACCACACCCAGGCCCCCACACCAATAACCCCCACACCACACCCTGGCCCCCACACCAATAACCCCCACACCACACCCTGGCCCCCACACCACACCCTGGCCCCTATACCAATAACCCCCACACCACACCCTGCCCCCCACACCAATAACCCCCACACCACACTCTGGCCCCCACACCAATAACCCCCACACCACACCCTGGCCCCCACACCAATAACGCCCACACCACACCCTGGCCCCCACACCAATAACCCCCACACCACACCCTGGCCCCCACACCAATAACCCCCACACCACACCCAGGCCCCCACACCAATAACCCCCACACCACACCCTGGCCCCCACACCAATAACCCCCACACCACACCCTGGCCCCCACACCAATAACCCCCACACCACACCCTGGCCCCCACACCACCCCTGGCCCCCACACCACACCCTGGTCCCCATACCAATAACCCCCACACCACACCCTGGCCCCCACACCAATAACCCCCACACCACACCCTGGCCCCCACACCAATAACGCCCACACCACACCCTAGCCCCCACACCAATAACCCCCACACCACACCCTGGCCCCCACACCAATAACCCCCACACCACACCCTGGCCCCCACACTAATAGGCCACACCACACCCTGGCCCCCACACCAATAGGCCACACCACACCCTGGCCCCCACACCAATAACCCCCACACCACACCCTGGCCCCCACACCAATAACCCCCACACCACCCCCTGGCCACCACACCAATAACCCCCACACCACACCCTGGCCCCCACACCAATAACCCCCACACCACACCCTGGCCCCCACACCAATAACCCCCACATCACACCCTGGCCCCCACACCACACCCTGGCCCCCACACCAATAACCCCCACACCACACCCTGGCCCCTACACCAATAACCCCCACACCACACCCTGGCCCCCACACCAATAGGCCACACCACACCCTAGCCCCCACACCAATAACCCCCACACCACACCCTGGCCCCCACACCAATAACCCCCACACCACACCCTGGCCCCCACACCAATAACCCCCACACCACACCCTGGCCCCCACACTAATAGGCCACACCACACCCTGGCCCCCACACCAATAGGCCACACCACACCCTGGCCCCCACACCAATAACCCCCACACCACACCCTGCCCCCACACCAATAACCCCCACACCACCCCCTGGCCCCCACACCAATAACCCCCACACCACACCCTGGCCCCCACACCAATAACCCCCACACCACACCCTGGCCCCCACACCACACCCTGGTCCCCACACCACACCCTGGCCCCCACACCAATAACGCCCACACCACACCCTGGCCCCCCACCAATAACACCCACACCACACCCTGGCCCCCACACCAATAGACCACACCACACCCTGGCCCCCACACCACACCCTGGCCCCCATACCAATAACACCCACACCACACCCTGGCCCCCACACCAATAGGCCACACCATCCCTGGCCCCCACACCACACCCTGGCCCCCACACCAATAACGCCCACACCACACCCTGGCCCTCACACCACACCCTGGCCCCCACACCAATAACGCCCACACCACACCCTGGCCCTCACACCACACCCTGGCCCCCACACCAATAACGCCCACACCACACCCTGGCCCCCACACCAATAACGCCCACACCACACCCTGGCCCCCACACCAATAACGCCCACACCACATCCTGGCCCCCACACCAATAACGCCCACACCACACCCTGGCCCCCACACCAATAACCCCTACACCACACCCTGGCCCCCACAACAATAACCCCCACACCACACCCTGGCCCCCGACCAATAACCCCCACACCACACCCTGGCCCCCACACCAATAACCCCCACACCGCACCCTGGCCCCCACACCAATAACCCCCACACCCCACCCTGGCCCCCACACCAATAGGCCACACCACACCCTGGCCCCCACACCAATAACCCCCACACCACACCCTGGCCCACACACCAATAACCCCCACACCTCACCCTGGCCCACACACCAATAGGCCACACCAATAACCCCCACACCAATAACCCCCACACCACACCCTGGCCCCCACACCAATAGGCCACACCACACCCTGGCCCCCACACCAATAGGCCACACCACACCCTGGCCCCCACACCAATAACCCCCACACCACACCCTGGCCCCCACACCAATAGGCCACACCACCCCTGGCCCCTGCACCACACCCTGGCCCCCACACCAATAACCCCCACACCACACCCTGGCCCCCACACCAATAGGCCACACCACCCCCTGGCCCCCACACCAATAACGCTCACACCACACCCTGGCCCCCACACCAATAACGCCCAAACCACACCCTGGCCCCCACACCAATAACGCCCACACCACACCCTGGCCCCCACACCAATAGGCCACACCAGACCCTGGCCCCCACACCAATAACCCCACACCACACCCTGACCCCCACACCAATAACGCCCACACCACACCCTGGCCCCCACACCAATAACGCCCACACGACACCCTGGCCCCCACACCAATAACCCCCACACCACACCCTGGCCCCCACACCAATACGCCACACCACACCCTGGCCCCCACACCAATAACCCCCACACCACACCCTGGCCCCCACACCAATAGGCCACACCACACCCTGGCCCCCACACTAATAACCCCCACACCACACCCTGGCCCCCACACCAATAACTCCCACACCACACCCTGGCCCCCACACCAATAACCCCCACACCACACCCTGGCCCCCACACCACCCCTGGCCCCCACACCACACCCTGGCCCCCACACCAATAACTCCCACACCACACCCTGGCCCCCACACCAATAACCCCCACACCACACCCTGGCCCCACACCAATAACCCCCACACCACACCCTGGCCCCCACACTAATAACCCCCACACCACACCCTGGCCCCCACACCAATAACCCCCACACCACACCCTGGCCCCCACACCAATAACGCCCACACCACACCCTAGCCCCCACACCAATAACCCCCACACCACACCCTGGCCCCCACACCAATAACCCCCACACCACACCCTGGCCCCCACACTAATAGGCCACACCACACCCTGGCCCCCACACCAATAGGCCACACCACACCCTGGCCCCCACACCAATAACCCCCACACCACACCCTGGCCCCCACACCAATAACCCCCACACCACCCCCTGGCCACCACACCAATAACCCCCACACCACACCCTGGCCCCCACACCAATAACCCCCACACCACACCCTGGCCCCCACACCAATAACCCCCACATCACACCCTGGCCCCCACACCACACCCTGGCCCCCACACCAATAACCCCCACACCACACCCTGGCCCCTACACCAATAACCCCCACACCACACCCTGGCCCCCACACCAATAGGCCACACCACACCCTAGCCCCCACACCAATAACCCCCACACCACACCCTGGCCCCCACACCAATAACCCCCACACCACACCCTGGCCCCCACACCAATAACCCCCACACCACACCCTGGCCCCCACACCAATAACCCCCACACCACACCCTGGCCCCCACACCAATAGGCCACACCACACCCTGGCCCCCACACCAATAACCCCCACACCACACCCTGCCCCCACACCAATAACCCCCACACCACCCCCTGGCCCCCACACCAATAACCCCCACACCACACCCTGGCCCCCACACCAATAACCCCCACACCACACCCTGGCCCCCACACCACACCCTGGTCCCCACACCACACCCTGGCCCCCACACCAATAACGCCCACACCACACCCTGGCCCCCCACCAATAACACCCACACCACACCCTGGCCCCCACACCAATAGACCACACCACACCCTGGCCCCCACACCACACCCTGGCCCCCATACCAATAACACCCACACCACACCCTGGCCCCCACACCAATAGGCCACACCATCCCTGGCCCCCACACCACACCCTGGCCCCCACACCAATAACGCCCACACCACACCCTGGCCCTCACACCACACCCTGGCCCCCACACCAATAACGCCCACACCACACCCTGGCCCTCACACCACACCCTGGCCCCGACACCAATAACGCCCACACCACACCCTGGCCCCCACACCAATAACGCCCACACCACACCCTGGCCCCCACACCAATAACGCCCACACCACATCCTGGCCCCCACACCAATAACGCCCACACCACACCCTGGCCCCCACACCAATAACCCCTACACCACA
Source organism: Procambarus clarkii (assembly GCF_040958095.1). Lineage (NCBI taxonomy): Eukaryota > Metazoa > Arthropoda > Malacostraca > Decapoda > Cambaridae > Procambarus > Procambarus clarkii. The sequence continues at coordinate 49,093,176 of NC_091169.1, read as the reverse complement.
CCCTGGCTCCCACAACAATAACCCCCACACCACACCCTGGCCCCCGACCAATAACCCCCACACCACACCCTGGCCCCCACACCAATAACCCCCACACCGCACCCTGGCCCCCACACCAATAACCCCCACACCCCACCCTGGCCCCCACACCAATAGGCCACACCACACCCTGGCCCCCACACCAATAACCCCCACACCACACCCTGGCCCACACACCAATAACCCCCACACCTCACCCTGGCCCACACACCAATAGGCCACACCAATAACCCCCACACCAATAACCCCCACACCACACCCTGGCCCCCACACCAATAGGCCACACCACACCCTGGCCCCCACACCAATAGGCCACACCACACCCTGGCCCCCACACCAATAACCCCCACACCACACCCTGGCCCCCACACCAATAGGCCACACCACCCCTGGCCCCTGCACCACACCCTGGCCCCCACACCAATAACCCCCACACCACACCCTGGCCCCCACACCAATAGGCCACACCACCCCCTGGTCCCCACACCAATAACGCTCACACCACACCCTGGCCCCCACACCAATAACGCCCAAACCACACCCTGGCCCCCACACCAATAACGCCCACACCACACCCTGGCCCCCACACCAATAGGCCACACCAGACCCTGGCCCCCACACCAATAACCCCACACCACACCCTGACCCCCACACCAATAACGCCCACACCACACCCTGGCCCCCACACCAATAACGCCCACACGACACCCTGGCCCCCACACCAATAACCCCCACACCACACCCTGGCCCCCACACCAATACGCCACACCACACCCTGGCCCCCACACCAATAACCCCCACACCACACCCTGGCCCCCACACCAATAGGCCACACCACACCCTGGCCCCCACACTAATAACCCCCACACCACACCCTGGCCCCCACACCACCCCTGGCCCCCACACCACACCCTGGCCCCCACACCAATAACCCCCACACCACACCCTGGCCCCCACACCACCCCTGGCCCCCACACCACACCCTGGCCCCCACACCAATAACTCCCACACCACACCCTGGCCCCCACACCAATAACCCCCACACCACACCCTGGCCCCACACCAATAACCCCCACACCACACCCTGGCCCCCACACTAATAACCCCCACACCACACCCTGGCCCCCACACCAATAACCCCCACACCACACCCTGGCCCCCACACCAAAAACCCCCACACCACACCCTGGCCCCCACACCAATAGGCCACACCACACCCTAGCCCCCACACCAATAACCCCCACACCACACCCTGGCCCCCACACCAATAGGCCACACCACACCCTAGCCCCCACACCAATAACCCCCACACCAAACCCTGGCCTTCACACCAATAACCCCCCACACCACACCCTGGCCCCCACACCACACCCTGGCCCCCACACCACCCCTGGCCCCCACACCAATAACCCCCACACCACACCCTGGCCCCCACACCAATAACCCCCACACCACACCCTGGCCCCCACACCACCCCTGGCCCCCACACCACACCCTGGCCCCCACACCAATAACTCCCACACCACACCCTGGCCCCCACACCAATAACCCCCACACCACACCCTGGCCCCACACCAATAACCCCCACACCACACCCTGGCCCCCACACCAATAACCCCCACACCACACCCTGGCCCCCCACACCAATAACCCCCACACCACACCCTGGCCCCCACACCACCCCTGGCCCCCACACCACACCCTGGCCCCCACACCAATAACTCCCACACCACACCCTGGCCCCCACACCAATAGGCCACACCACACCCTAGCCCCCACACCAATAACTCCCACACCACACCCTGGCCCCCACACCAATAACCCTCACACCACATCCTGGCCCCCACACCAATAACCCCCACACCAAACCCTGGCCCCCACACCAATAACCCCCCACACCACACCCTGGCCCCTACACCACCCCTGGCTCCCACACCAATAACCCCCACACCACACCCTGGCCCCCACACCAATAACCCCCACACCACACCCTGGCCCCCACGCCAATAACCCCTCACACCACACCCTGGCCCCCACACCAATAACCCCCACACCACACCCTGGCCCCCACACCAATAACCCCCACACCACACCCTGGCCCCCACACCAATAACCCCTCACACCACACCCTGGCCCCCACACCACCCCTGGCCCCCACACCACACCCTGGCCCCCACACCAATAACCCCCACACCACACCCTGGCCCCCACACCAATAACCCCCACACCAATAACCCCCACACCACGCCCTGGCCCCCACACCAAAAACCCCCACACCACACCATGGCCCCCACACCAATAACCCCCACACCACACCCTGGCCCCCACACCAATAACCCCTCACACCACACCCTGGCCCCCACACCACCCCTGGCCCCCACACCACACCCTGGCCCCCACACCAATAACCCCCACACCACACCCTGACCCCCACACCAATAACCCCCACACCACACCCAGGCCCCCACACCAATAACCCCTCACACCACACCCAGGCCCCCACACCACCCCTGGCCCCCACACCACACCCTGGCCCCCACACCAATAACCCCCACACCACACCCTGGCCCCCACACCAATAACCCCCACACCACACCCTGGCCCCCACACCAACAACCCCCACACCACACCCTGACCATCAGCACTGTGCCCAGGGCACTACATAACTCTCACACTAATACTTCACACTTTACACTTGTCTTGACAAAAAGAAGCAAAAAAATAACCAAAACGCCGACAATTACAAATATCTTGACAAAATACCAACTAATAATAATATACAAAATATGTTGCAGGAAACAGAATTTACTTGGAACAGAAACATATTATAAAATAATGATAAGGCAACACATTGACGGTCCCAGACAGTATACTTATGGGGTGTTGGTACACACTGGTCAGTATGAGAGATCAGGGTCACTACACACTGGCCAGTATGAGGGTCAGTGTGAGAGATGAGGGTCACTACACACTGGCCAGTATGAGAGATGAGGGTCACTACACACTGGCCAGTATGAGGGGTCAGTATGAGAGATCAGGGTCACTACACACTGGCCAGTATGAGGGTCAGTATGAGAGATCAGGGTCACTACACACTGGCCAGAATGAGAGATGAGGGTCACTACATACTGGCCAGTATGAGGGGGTAGTGTGAGAGAGATGAGGGTCACTACACACTGGCCAGTATGAGGGGGTAGTGTGAGAGAGATGAGGGTCACTACACACTGGCCAGTATGAGGGGTCAGTATGAGAGATGAGGGTCACTACACACTGGCCAGTATGAGGGGTTAGTGTGAGATGAGGGTCACTGCACACTGGTCAGTATGAGGGGTCAGTGTGAGAGATGAGGGTCACTACACACTGGCCAGTATGAGGGGTCAGTATGAGAGATGAGGGTCACTACACACTGGCCAGTATGAAGGTCAGTGTGAGAGATGAGGGGTCACTACACAATGGCCAGTATGAGGGTCAGTGTGAGAGATGAGTGTCACTACACACTGGCCAGTATGAGGGTCAGTGTGAGAGATGAGGGGTCACTACACAATGGCCAGTATGAGGGTCAGTGTGAGAGATGAGGGTCACTACACACTGGCCAGTATGAGGGGTCAGTATGAGAGATGAGGGTCACTACACACTGGCCAGTATGAGGGTCAGTGTGAGAGATGAGGGTCACTACACACTGGCCAGTATGAGGGGTCAGTATGAGAGATGAGGGTCACTACACACTGGCCAGTATGAGGGGTCAGTGTGAGAGATCAGGTCACTACACACTGGCCAGTATGAGGGGTCAGTATGAGAGATGAGGGTCACTACACACTGGCCAGTATGAGGGTCAGTGTGAGAGATCAGGGTCACTACACACTGGCCAGTATGAGGGGTCAGTATGAGAGATGAGGGTCACTACACACTGGCCAGTATGAGGGGTTAGTGTGAGAGATGAGGGTCACTACACACTGGCCAGTATGAGGGTCAGTGTGAGAGATCAGGGTCACTAAACACTGGCCAGTATGAGGGGTCAGTGTGAGAGATCAGGTCACTACACACTGGCCAGTATGAGGGGTCAGTGTGAGAGATCAGGTCACTCCACACTGGCCAGTATGACGGGTCAGTATGAGAGATCAGGTCACTACACACTGGCCAGTGTGAGGGGTCAGTGTGAGAGATCAGGGTCACTACACACTGGCCAGTATGAGGGGTCAGTGTGAGAGATCAGGTCACTCCACACTGGCCAGTATGAGGGGTCAGTATGAGAGATCAGGTCACTACACACTGGCCAGTATGAGGGGTCAGTATGAGAGATCAGGTCACTACACACTGGCCAGTATGAGGGGTCAGTGTGAGAGATCAGGGTCAGTACACACTGGCCAGTATGAGGGGTCAGTATGAGAGATGAGGGTCACTACACACTGGCCAGTATGAGGGGTCAGTATGAGAGATGAGGGTCACTACACACTGGCCAGTATGAGGGGTCAGTTTGAGAGATCAGGGTCACTACACACTGGCCAGTATGAGGGGTCAGTATGAGAGATCAGGTCACTACACACTGGCCAGTATGAGGGGTCAGTGTGAGAGATCAGGGTCACTACACACTGGCCAGTATGAGGGGTCAGTATGAGAGATGAGGGTCACTACACACTGGCCAGTATGAGGGGTCAGTATGAGAGATGAGGGTCACTACACACTGGCCAGTATGAGGGGTCAGTATGAGAGATGAGGGTCACTACACACTGGCCAGTATGAGGGGTCAGTATGAGAGATGAGGGTCACTACACACTGGCCAGTATGAGGGTCAGTGTGAGAGATCAGGGTCACTACACACTGGCCAGTATGAGGGGTCAGTATGAGAGATGAGGGTCACTACACACTGGCCAGTATGAGGGTCAGTGTGAGAGATGAGGGTCACTACACACTGGCCAGTATGAGGGTCAGTGTGAGAGATGAGGGACACTACACACTGGCCAGTATGAGGGGTCAGTGTGAGAGATCAGGTCACTACACACTGGCCAGTATGAGGGTCAGTATGAGAGATCAGGGTCACTACACACTGGCCAGTATGAGGGTCAGTATGAGAGATCAGGGTCACTACACACTGGCCAGTATGAGGGTCAGTATGAGAGATCAGGGTCACTACACACTGGCAGCTGTACCAAAACTTTAATACAAATGGAACTTATTATAAACTAAGTTTAGGTTCTTGTTGGGTTAATGCTAGTGAGATATGAGGCCCCTGATAGTATACTAGTGAGATATGAGGCCCCTGATAGTATACTAGTGAGGTATGAGACCCCTGATAGTATACTAGTGAGGTATGAGGCCCCTGATAGTATACTAGTGAGGTATGAGGCCCCTGATAGTATACTAGTGAGGTATGAGGCCCCTGATAGTATACTAGTGAGTTATGAGGCCCCTGATAGTATACTAGTGAGGTATGAGGCATCTGATAGTATACTAGTGAGGTATGAGGCCCCTGATAGTATACTAGTGAGATATGAGGCCCCAGATAGTATACTAGTGAGGTATGAGGCCCCTGATAGTATACTAGTGAGGTATGAGGCCCCTGATAGTATACTAGTGAGTTATGAGGCCCCTGATAGTATACTAGTGAGGTATGAGGCCCCTGATAGTATACTAGTGAGGTATGAGGCATCTGATAGTATACTAGTGAGGTATGAGGCACCTGATAGTATACTAGTGAGGTATGAGGCCCCCTGATAGTATACTAGTGAGGTATGAGGCATCTGATAGTATACTAGTGAGGTATGAGGCACCTGATAGTATACTAGTGAGGTATGAGGCCCCTGATAGTATACTAGTGAGGTATGAGGCATCTGATAGTATACTAGTGAGGTATGAGGCCCCTGATAGTATACTAGTGAGGTATGAGGCATCTGATAGTATACTAGTGAGGTATGAGGCCCCTGATAGTATACTAGTGAGGTATGAGGCACCTGATAGTATACTAGTGAGGTATGAGGCCCCTGATAGTATACTAGTGAGGTATGAGGCATCTGATAGTATACTAGTGAGGTATGAGGCCCCTGATAGTATACTAGTGAGGTATGAGGCACCTGATAGTATACTAGTGAGGTATGAGGCCCCTGATAGTATACTAGTGAGGTATGAGGTACGTGATAGTATACTTGAGAGGTATGAGGCCCCTGATAGTATACTAGTGAGGTATGAGGCACCTGATAGTATACTAGTGAGGTATGATGCTCCTCATAGTATACTACTGAGGTATAAGGGCCCTGATAGTATACTAGTGAGGCATGAGGCACCTGATAGTATACTAGTGAGGTATGATGCTCCTCATAGTATACTACTGAGGTATAAGGGCCCTGATATACTAGTGAGGTATGATGCTCCTCATAGTATACTAGTGAGGTATGAGGCACCTGATAGTATACTAGTGAGGTATGAGGGCCCTGATAGTATACTGATGAGGTATGAGGCCCCTGATAGTATCCTAGTGAGGTATGAGGCCCCTGATAGTATACTAGTGAGGTATGAGGCCCCTGATAGTATACTAGTGAGGTATGAGGCCCCTGATAGTATCCTAGTGAGGTATGAGGCCCCTGATAGTATACTAGTGAGGTATGAGGCCCCTGATATTATACTAGTGAGGAATGAGGGGCCCTGATAGTATACTAGTGAGGTATGAGGGCCCCTGATAGTATACTAGTGAGGAATGAGGGCCCTGATAGTATACTAGTGAGGTATGAGGCCCCTGATAGTATACTAGTGAGGTATGAGGCCCCTGATAGTATACTAGTGAGGTATGAGGCCCCTGATAGTATACTAGTGAGGTATGAGGCCCCTGATAGTATACTAGTGAGGTATGAGGCCCCAGGTGAGAGCGTGCAAGTGAAGTATCAGGTCCCATATACAGTGTGCCTGAGGACAGAAAATACCTAAGAGAATATGAGGGAAAAGTTACCTTATAGAGGCACCAGAGTGAGACGAAGCAGTAGACGGCCAGGACCCTCCATATCCAGGCGGAGCTGAGACACGACACGGACGCGTACACCGTCGTCAGCGCTCCTGTAGAGGGAGCAGGAGGGTGCGGGGGTTACTATAGAGGGCTGAAGGGGGGAGGGAGAGTATCATGGGGAAATATAAACAATTGAGCGCAGAAGACCTATGTGTATGTCAAGGTTACCTCCTGTGATCATTGACTAATGCCGTGAGCACACGTGTGTGTGTGTGTGTGTGTGTGTGTGTGTGTGTGTGTGTGTGTGTGTGTGTGTGTGTGTGTGTGTGTGTGTGTGTGTGTGTGCGTGTGCGTACTCATCTAGTTGTGCTAGCTGGGGTTGAGCTCTGGCTCTTTAGTCCCGCCTCTGAACTGTCAATCAATCAACTGTTACTAATTACTATTTTTTTTTTTACACACACCCAGGAAGCTGCCCGTAGCAGCTGTCTAATTCCCAGCTACCTATTTACTGCTAGGTAACAGGCAACAGGGATGAAAGGAACTCCGCCCATTGTTTCTCGCCGGCGCCGGGAATCGAACCCGGGCCACAGGATTACGTGTTCAGCGTGTTATCCACACAGCCACCGGCGCCCTTCCGGTGGCTACTTGTGTATAGGCTCAGCCTACTGAGCCCGGTGGGGCTCAGTAGGCTGAGCACATCAAAACAATCAAGTGAGCCCGCACACACACACACACACACATGTGGGATGAATTCAGTGAAGGACTGAGAATAATGAGGGAGACAGTTGCCAACTTGCAGGATGAACTAAGGGCAGCAAAGGAGGAGATTAGATGCCTGAAGGAGACTCCTCCCCAATACCAGACACAAACCGTGCCTCAGGGAGACAGGAATGCTACTGTGGAGGGGACCTCCACACCTCAGCTCTCATTTGCTGAAATGCTTAAAATGAGCCCTGAAGCTAGGTCTGCAGTTAAGGAAGTTGCAATGGAAGTGGTTTCCTCTCAGGAAGCAGCTAGATGTACTAGCCGGCTGATAGAGAGAAAAAGAGCAGTAGTAGTAGCAGACATTAAAGAGCAAACAGGAACCAGACCAAAGGAGCGGAGAGACAAGGACAAAAACATGGTTAAAGAGATCCTTAAAGAGGTAGGGATGGAGGGAGCTGAACAAAATGTTGAAAAGGTTTTCAGGCTTGGAAAGTACAACAAGGACAGAGACCGAATGATAAAGGTGGTATCCATGAGCGAAATCACGAAAGAGGAACTGTTAGCAAGGAAGTGCTGTCTAGCAAATGTAGAGAAGTTCAAAAGAGTATTCCTGCAGAGGAATATGACAAGGGAAGAGAGAAAGCAGGCAGCAGACGTGAGGAAGGAGTGCAGGGAGAGAGAAAGGAATCGGGGAGCCACAACCCCGATCCCTACAATCCCAGAGGGGATGGGGAACCCTTCTCAAACAGTGCACTAGCCACAGGGAGTGTGACACCACCCCCACATTCTACCCAACAGACACCCTACCTGCCCCAACCCCTGTCAGCCCCCCACTAAGTACCCACCTAAGGCACTCTCCCCCCACCCACCCCTCTCCTCCCACTCACCCCCCTCCTCCCACTCACCCTCCCCCCAGGACCTCCCTTCTCCCCCATCCCCCAAGCCCTCCCTTCTCCCACATACCCTCCCATCTCTCCCACCCACAAGCCCTCCATTCTCCCCCGCCCCCCGAAGCCCCCCACTCTTCCCCACCCCACCTAAGCCTTCCCCTCTCCACCACTCCCCAAAACTCTCCCCTCTTCCTCACCCACCTCAGCCTTCCCTTTCCCCCCACGCCCCCCAAGCCCTCCCCCCTTTACTGCCCCCCCAAACCCCCCTTCTCCCCCATCCCCCCAAACCTCCTCCTCTCACCCCCCTCAAGCCTCCCCCTTTCACCCCCCCAACCCTCCCCCTCTCACCCCCCCCCAACCTTCCCCCACTCACCCACTCCCCCTCCCCCCACCCCCCAAGCCCTTCCTCCTCCACCAATCTCCCCGTACCAGATCCTCCCAGCTCCCGCTCACCCCAGACCCCACAGGTCCCCCCCCCAGAGGAGAAGCAGAAGAGAGTCAGTTTCAGGGCAATGTACTCGAACATTGATAGGATCACAAGCAAGGCAAGTGAACTAAGGGAAAGAGCACAAGAAGTGAACCCAGATGTAATCGGACTCACTGAAACAAAACTCTTTGGAATCATAATGAATGCCGTGTTTCCCCATGAGTACACAGTAATAAGGAAAGAGAGGGAAGGTAGGGGAGAAGGCGGAGTGGCCCTACTCATGAGAAAGGAATGGAATTTTAAGGAGATGGCTATCCCGGGCTGTGAGGGTTTCAGAGACTACATAGCAGGCACCATGACAATGGGAGGACCAAGGATAGTATTAGCAGTAATATATAACCCTCCACCAAATGACAGAAGACCCAGTCAAGAGTACGAAAACAACAACAACATGGCAGTTAACACTATAATTGAGAGGGCAGCCTCTGCTGCCTGTAGATATAGATCCCACCTGCTCATCATGGGAGACTTCAATCACGGAAGGATTGATTGGGAGAACAAGGAACCGCATGGAGGCGAGGATACGTGGAGAGTCAAACTACTGGAGGTGATGACTAGAAACTTCTTAACCCAGCATGTCAGAGAACCCACAAGGATGAGAGGAAATGATGAGCCAGCGAGACTCGACCTGGTTTTCACCCTGAACGACTCTGACATAAGAGAAATCGGTTTTGAGGCCCCAGTAGGAATGAGCGACCACAGTGTATTGGTGTTTGAGTACCTGATTGAAGAAGGGTTATTGAACTCGAGGAGGGATACCGAAACCAAAAGGTTAGCATACCAAAAGGGAAACTATGAGGAGATAAGAAAATTCATAACAGATATAGAATGGAAACAGAGCTCAGGGAAAAGACGGCCCAAGATATGATGGACTACATCACGCAAAAATGCAAGGATGCAGCAAACAAGTTTGTCCCAGCCCAAAAGGAAAACAGTGAAATGAAGATGAGAAACCCATGGTTTAATCAGAGATGTAGGCTAGCTAAGCAGCAAAGTAAAAGGGCATGGAGAAACTATAGGAATAACATGACACTGGAGAGCAGAGAAAGATACCAGAATGCCAGGAATGAATGTGTCAGGATGAGAAGAGATGTAACACTGAAAAAGTGTTTGGTTTAGTTTATTTAAAATATATATAGTACATGAGTCACAGACAGGGATTTGGAAAGGCGCCAGGTTGTCGGCCTGAGATCTCACACCTCAAAGCATTAATGACCCCAAGTGACCTGAGGTCAGATCATGCGAATTTCACCTTACTTCTACTAATCTTATAATTGGAGCCTGGTAGCCTTCAAACTTGCTGACGTTTAAGGAGTGGCTTGGTAGAAAGCCGGAGGCTATCTACTTGTGGGCGGAGTTAGCTACTAGGTTCCCCAATAAATACTCGGAGAACTATCGATTCGAGAGCACTAAGAGAAGAACAGCAGACGAGCCAGCAGAGCAGAGAAGACGTCCCTAGCAGGGAGGCTGTCGGCCGTCAGGGCGAGACAGTCTCTGTCAAGCTACAGACCCCACCCCCCTCTATCCAGCTATAGGCAGAGACACTTGGTGAGTTGAGCAGTAAGGTGACTTGGTCGTGTTTTACAAGTGTTGTGTGATGATCAGGGGCAGTCAGTTGTAGTGTTCTCAGATTCTTGGAGGATGACTCACTTTACATATATAGATCTTGAACATTGCTTAAATTATGATACTTAGTATATGAAATATAACTGAATTTATTATTTAAATGGCCTTTAACTGTGTCCCCTATGTTTGGAGTTGATACATGGTAATAACATCTTTTGAGAATATTGTGATACAGACAAGTTCCATTCCTTGTCTTGTATGTAATGGTCTAGAATGGATGGTGGCAGCATTTCGTCTTCTACTATCTACTCTTCTACTTCTACCTATCTACACCTCTCCCTCCACCCCTCTCTAAACTCTCACTTTCAACTAATGACCCTCCTCGCTCCTCCCACCTCTCTGCCTCTCACCCCAAACCCTCACTAATTACTTCACTATTCATTTCTTTCCTTTCGTTTTCTCTTATACGTTTGTGGCAGTGATTATGTATTCTCGAGTTCTCTCTAGAGTTTCGGGTAACTGATCAAGTGACGGCGCCTTTTAGTCTTAGCACCTAGGTAGTCGAATACCTAGGTTACAAGGTGTTGAACCAGAGAGGTTGCCTTAGGAACTCTGGGAGTGCTCTAGAATAGTTAGCTAACTGGGGACGGGATAACGGACTAGAGAGAGCTGTTTCCCCCGGCCTCGTTAGTTAACTGGGGGGTGGAATAATGGACAAGATAGAGCTATTTCCCCCACCCCCCGTTACAGAGAGGCAGAAAGACAATACGAAAATGACATCGCAAGCAAGGCAAAGACTCAGCCTAAATTGCTGCATAGCCACATCAGGAGAAAAACAACAGTAAAGGAACAGGTTATGAAATTAAGGATAGGGGCTGAAGGATTCACTACAAACGACAAGGAAGTGTGTGAGGAACTAAATAAGAAATTCCAAGAGGTCTTCACCTTAGAGCAAGGAGAAATCCCAGAGATAAGAGAGGGAATAGCTAACCAGGAACCACTGGAAGAGTTTGAGATTACCAGCGGGGAAGTAAGGAAGTGTTTACTAGAGTTGGATGTGACAAAGGCTATAGGCCCAGATGGAATCTCCCCTTGGATACTAAAGGAAGGAGCAGAAGAACTGTGCCTCCCACTCTCCATAGTGTATAACAAATCTCTGGCAACAGGGGAACTACCAGAAATTTGGAAAGCAGCTAACGTAGTCCTTATATACAAGAAAGGGGATAGACAGGAGGCACTGAATTACAGGCCAGTGTCCCTAACCTGCATACCATGCAAGCTGACGGAGAAGATTGTGCGAAGAAAGCTAGTGGAGCACCTGGAGCGAAAGAACTTTGTAACACAGCATCAACATGGATTCAGGGATGGCAGGTCCTGCCTCACAGGGTTATTTGAATTCTATGACCAGGCAACAAAAATAAGGCAAGAAAGAGAAGGGTGGGCAGACTGCATGTTTTTGGATTGTCAGAAAGCCTTTGATACAGTGCCACACAAGAGGCTAGTGAAAAAACTGGAGATGCAGGCTGGAGTGAAAGGGAAGGAACTCCGTTGGATACAGGAGTACCTAAGCAACAGGAGACAACGAGTCAGTGTGAGGGGTGAGGTCTCAGATTGGCGAGACGTTACGAGTGGAGTCCCGCAGGGGTCAGTCCTTGGACCTATACTGTTTCTGATATATGTAAATGATCTCCCAGAGGGTATAGAATCGTTTCTCTCAATGTTTGCCGATGATGCAAAAATTATGAGGAGGATTGAAACTGAGGACGATAGTAGGAGGCTACAAGATGACCTAGACAGACTGAGTGAATGGTCCAACAAATGGCTGTTGAAGTTCAACCCGAGTAAATGCAAAGTAATGAAACTAGGAGGTGGAAATAGGAGGCCAGACACAGGATACAGAATAGGAGATGAAGTACTTAATGAAATGAAGTACTAAGGTTTTATAGTCTCCGTGGTGTAGTGGTAAGACACTCGCCTGGCGTTCCGCGAGCGCTATGTCATGGGTTCGTATCCTGGCCGGGGAGGATTTACTGGGCGCAAATCCTTAACTGTAGCCTCTGTTTAACGCAACAGTAAAATGTGTACTTGGATGAAAAAACGATTCTTCGCGGCAGGGGATCGTATTCCAGGGACCATAGGATTAAGGACTTGCCCGAAACGCTACGCGTACTAGTGGCTGTACAAGAATGTAACAGCTCTTGTATATATCTCAAAAAAAAAAAAAAAAAAAAAAAAAAACGAACAGAGAGAAAGATCTAGGAGTTGATATCACACCAAACCTGTCTCCTGAAGCCCACATAAAAAGAATAACGTCTGCGGCATATGCGAGGCTGGCTAACATCAGAACAGCGTTCAGGAACCTGTGTAAGGAATCATTCAGAATCTTGTACACCACATATGTAAGACCAATCCTGGAGTATGCGGCCCCAGCATGGAGCCCGTTCCTTGTCAAGCACAAGACGAAGCTGGAAAAAGTTCAAAGGTATGCCACTAGACTAGTCCCAGAACTAAGAGGCATGAGTTACGAGGAAAGACTGCGGGAAATGCACCTTACGACACTGGAAGACAGAAGAGTAAGGGGAGACATGATCACAACCTACAAAATCCTCAGAGGAATCGACCGCGTAAACAAGGATAAACTATTCAACACTGGTGGGGACGCGAACAAGGGGACACAGGTGGAAACTGAGTACCCACATGAGCCACAGAGACGTTAGAAGGAACTTTTTCAGTGTCAGAGTAGTTGGAACGGATGGAATGCATTAGGCAGTGATGTGGTGGAGGCTGACTCCATACAATTTTAAATGTAGATATGATAGAACCCAGTAAGCTCAGGAATCTGTACACCAGTTGATTGACAGTTGAGAGGCGGGACCAAAGAGCCAAAGCTCAACCCTCGCAAGCACAAATAGGTGAGTACAAATAGGTGAGTACACACACACAAACACGTAATAGATAAAGACAGGCTATTTAACACAAGAGGCATAAGCACATGGGGACACAGGTGGAAACTGAGTGCCCAAATGAGCCACAGAGATATTAGAAAGAACTTTTTTAGTGTCAGAGTGGTTGACAAATGGAATGCATTAGGAAGTGATGTGGTGGAGGCTGACTCCATACACAGTTTCAAGTGTAGATATGATAGAGCCCAATTGGCTGAGAAATCTGTACACCTGTTGATTGACTGTTGAGAGGCGGGACCATAGAGCCAGAGCTCACACACACACACACACACACACACACACTTACACACACACACACACACACACACACACACACACACACACACACACACACACACACACACACACACACACACACACACACAACAAAAAATTGTTCACGACTTTTGTTAGGCCAAAGCTAGAATATGCAGCGGTTGTGTGGTGCCCATATCTTAAGAAGCACATCATCAAACTGGAAAAGGTGCAAAGACATGCTACTAAGTGGCTCCCAGAACTGAAGGGCAAGAGCTACGAGGAGAGGTTAGAAGCATTAAATATGCCAAAACTAGAAGACAGAAGAAAAAGAGGTGATATGATCACTACGTACAAAATAGTAACAGGAATTGATAAAATCGACAGGGAAGATTTCCTGAGACACAGATGCCGAAGAAATATAAGAAAATTCACCTTCGCAAATAGAGCGGTAGACGGTTGGAACAAGTTAAGTGAGAAGGTGGTGGAGGCCAAGACCGTCAGTAGTTTCAAAGCGTTATATGACAAAGAGTGCTGGGTAGACGGGACACCACGAGCGTACCTCTCATCCTGTAATTACACTTAGGTAATTACACACACACACACACACACACACACACACACACACACACACACACACACACACATCGTGTTGGGTGGACGTGGGTTGGGAGCTCCTGGATCACTAGTGGAGTGGGAGGGGTAATCAGGCAACTTCGAAGTGAAAAAGACTATAAGTGAATGTACAAGTGAATGAAAAAACCTTGGGTTTTGACCAGAGCCATAAGGTAGTGAAGAAAAACAGTTTAATTAGCGTAATTCAAAATAGTTGAGGAAATACTGTGCAGTGTGAAACCAGACCTCACCGACCTCTGACCGCGTGACCTCACCTCGGCAGCAACCCTTATACCACCACGTGGGACGACGATTGGAGATTCACTCACCTATTGTGTTAGCAGATTGTGCAAGGTATTGAGGAGCGCCTTTTTGGCTAGATTGTTACTGCAATGACTAGAAGGGGTTCAAGGTCAATCACCAGCAGGGATGAGGAGGAGGACAGATTTATAGACAAATTAATAGGGAAATTTGTAGAGAGAAGGAGTGATTGGTTGGAGGATCTAATCCAGGGGATTAAAAGTGAGGTATTTCAGCAAATACAGGATGCGGTAGAGAGGCAGAAACAAGAACTTATGCTCTATGTTCAGGAAGAGATTAGGAAGGGAAGAGAGGACTGGGAGAGGGAATGTGCTCGTATCACAAACGAATTAGGAAGGTTTAGCAGCATGGCTAAGGATAGAGGATTAGTGGGAGATGGGTTAGTGACTGCGGTTGGGAAGGGGAATCCCCAGGGGACAGGCTACCAGCATGACAATGAATTACTGAGGAGACGGTCTATTATAATACATGGATTATTCGAATCTAGGGCACCAACTAGACAAGAGAGAATAGAAACAGAAAAATACGAATTGCACGAGATATTGAGGTGTATTGGAGCAGAGATGGCAGAACGCGAGGTGGATATCAATCGACGGGTTGGACCCTACAATTGTACCAAGAATAGACCTGTTCTGGTGCAATTCTCCAATGAGGAGGCAGTGGAGTACATAATGAGGAGCAAGCATTTACTCAGAGGAAGTGAAACCCATTACAATGTGTTTATAGAGAGGTTTATGACGAAAGATGAGCAAACAGCCCACAAAAATAGATGGCAACAACGACAACGTACTAGCGTCTCAGGTAGTCTCACCTCCCAGGTCACATCCCAGGTCACCTCCCAGGTCATCTCCCAGGTCGCATCCTCCCCAACTCAGCCCTCCTATACATCCCCCCTGCCTCAGCCTCCCAAAACCCCCCTGTCCCTTCCACATTTGCACCTCCACAACGATTCCCCTGCCCCTGTTACATCACACTTGTCAGCGACCCCAGTGGGTCAAGCAATGCCCTCCCCAAACCCACCTTCCCATCCCCCCTCCCCAAATACCCCTTCCCACTCCCCTGCCCCTTCTACCCCATTGACTTCAATTCCATCTACTCCATCCCAGCTTCCACTGCACCCCTCTTCCACTCACCCCCAAACCCCACCCAACCCTCACCCCTCCTATGCACCTCCAGCCCACATTTAACCCCCTCACCTTGTGACCCCCTAACACCTTCCCCCATCTCCCTCTTCCCCTCTTCTACCCCAAAACCCCCACCTACCCCCGATTCCCCCCTAACTAATATACCCTCTCTTCCACTCCCAGCACCCATGCTCCATTCTCATCTCAACTCTCCACCCTCAGTAGCCCTCTTCCCCCCAACCTCTCAACCTCTATCTGACTCTCAGTCTCACTCTATTTCTCAACCCCCCTATGCTATTCAGACCCCTAACTTTCAGACCCATTATGCCCTTCCTACCCCCCTAGATGCCCAGACCCCATTCGCCTACCAGGCACTCCCAGGCACCCCCCTAGCACCCCCCCACTCACCCCCACAGCCCCCACTTGCCCCCCAGACACCCCCCAGTTCCCCCCAGACCCCTGGTGAAAGGGGGAACTCTGACACCCGAGTTTCCAAGAAGAGTCTCAAGGTTTGGTACACCAATGCTGATGGGGTAGCCAATAAAGCAGAAGAGATAAAAGAAAGAGTTAGTGAGGCAGACCCAGACATAGTGGCAATAGTGGAAACTAAAATAAATGGCATGATCTCGGATGCAATCTTTCCAGAGGGGTACCAGGTGATAAGAAAAGAAAGGACACAGAGACAGGGAGGAGGAGTGGCACTACTAATAAAGCGGAAATGGAAGTTTGATGAGCTGGAAAATCCGGGTACCAATGAAAGCACAAGCTTCATACATGGAACTCTGTCAGTGGATGGGAAGAAGATTGTAATCTTGATACTCTACAATCCCCCACCAAACAGTAGAAGGCCCAGGCAGGAGTACAAGGACAGCAACAAGACATGTATGGATGAACTGCAGAGGGCAGCAACTTTAGCGCATAGAATGAGAGCGAAGCTGCTGGTCATGGGGGACCTAAATCACGGAGAGATAGATTGGGAAACGAGGAATCCCCATGGCGGGGAGGAGACCTGGGGAGCGAAGCTGGTAGACGTTATTGACAGGAATTTCCTAACACAGCATGTGAAAGAAGATACTAGGGAAAGAGGAGGGGATACGCCCAGCCTATTAGATCTCATTATCACTCAGAATGTAGAAGACATCGAGCAGTTGGAACATGAAATACCACTAGGAGCTAGTGACCATTGTGTCCTAGCCTTTGACTACATGATGGAGCTTAAAATTGTGACCAAAGGACAAGAGGTCCGGGAAAGGAGACTTGATTACAGAAAAGGGGACTACAGAAGGATAAGGGACTACCTGGGAGAAGTGCAGTGGGAGGAAGAACTTAGAGGAAAAACAGTGCAAGGTATGATGAACCAAGTCATATTGAAATGCAAGGAGGCTGAAGATAGATTTATTCCAACAATAAAGGAAAAAAGCAGGAGGGAATATAATAACCCATGGTTTAATAGACAGTGTCAGGAAGCAAAGGTGAGAAGCAGGAGGGAGTGGAGGAAGTACAGAAGGCAAAGGACAGAGGACAACAGGATTAGATGTAACAGAGCTAGGAATGATTACATTAACATAAGACGAGTGTCGGAAAGAAATTATGAGAACGATATTGCAGTCAAAGCGAAAAAGCAACCAAAATTACTACATAGCCATATAAGAAGGAAGATGTCGGTAAATGACCAAGTGACAAGACTGAGGAAAACAGAAGGGGCATATACAGAAAGCGACAAGGAAATCTGCGAGGTACTGAATGCAAAATTCCATGGAGTGTTCACTACCGAGCCTGAGCAGCTCCCATTGTTAGAAGAGATTACCCAAGATGAAAGACTATCAGATATAGAGGTGACAGCAGAGGATGTAATGAAACAGTTGACAACACTGGATGCAAATAAAGCTGTTGGACCAGACAAAGTATCACCGTGGATACTTAAAGAGGCAGCGCAGGCTCTCAGCGTGCCTCTGGCAATGATCTTCAATGAGTCACTTATGTCGGGAGAATTGCCCAGTTGCTGGAAGGAGGCAAATGTCGTACCGATTTTCAAAAAGGGGGATAGGGAGGAGGCACTTAACTACAGACCCGTATCACTGACAAGCATCCCCTGCAAAATACTTGAAAGAATAATTAGGCTAAGACTTGTTGAGCACCTGGAGAGCATTGGGTTTGTAAACAAGCACCAACATGGGTTCTGGACAGGGAAATCATGCCTAACAAACCTTTTAGAATTCTATGATAAAGTAACAAGGATAAGGCAGGACAGAGAAGGCTGGGCAGACTGCATATTTCTTGACTGCCAAAAGGCCTTTGATACGGTACCGCACATGAGACTGCTATACAAACTTGAGAGGCAGGCAGGAGTAAGCGGAAAGGCCCTAGTATGGGTGAAGAACTACCTAACAGGAAGGAGCCAGAGGGTAATGGTAAGGGGCGAAAAGTCGGACTGGCGAACAGTAACAAGTGGAGTACCTCAAGGATCGGTGCTGGGACCAATCCTCTTTCTAATTTACGTAAATGATATGTTTACAGGAGTGGAATCATACATGTCGATGTTTGCAGATGACGCAAAATTAATGAGAAGAGTTGTGACAGACGAGGATTGTAGGATCCTCCAAGAGGACTTAAACAGGCTGCAGAGATGGTCAGAGAAATGGCTACTGGAGTTTAACACCAGTAAATGTAAAGTTATGGAAATGGGATCAGGTGACAGGAGACCAAAGGGACAGTACACAATGAAGGGGAACAGCCTACCTGTAACGATTCGAGAAAGAGACCTGGGAGTGGATGTGACACCTAATCTAACTCCTGAGGCACATATAAATAGGATAACGACAGCAGCGTACTCTACACTGGCGAAAATTAGAACTTCATTCAGAAACCTAAATGAGGAAGCTTTTAGGGCGCTTTACACTGCCTACGTGAGACCCGTCTTAGAGTATGCCGCGCCATCATGGAGCCCCCACCTGAAGAAACACATAAAGAAACTGGAGAAGGTTCAGAGGTTTGCGACGAGGCTTGTCCCAGAGCTACGAGGGATGGGATATGAAGAGCGGCTGAAGGAACTGAACCTTACGACACTAGAGAAAAGAAGGGAGAGAGGAGATATGATAGGGACATATAAAATACTCAGGGGAATTGACAAAGTGGAAATAGATCAAATGTTCACACGTAATAATAACAGAACGAGGGGACATGGGTGGAAACTGGAAACTCAGATGAGTCACAGAGATGTTAGGAAGTTTTCTTTTAGCGTGAGAGTAGTAGAAAAATGGAATGCACTTGGGGAACAGGTTGTGGAAGCAAATACTATTCATACTTTTAAAACTAGGTATGATAGGGAAATGGGACAGGAGTCATTGCTGTAAACAACCGATAGCTAGAAAGGCGGGATCCAAGAGTCAATGCTCGATCCTGCAAGCACATATAGGTGAGTACATATAGGTGAGTACACACACACACACACACACACACGCACGCACGCACGCACGCACGCACACACACACGCACAGTCTTACGACACTGGAAGACAGAAGAGTAAGGGGAGACATGATCACAACCTACAAAATCCTCAGAGGAATCGACCGGGTAAACAAGGATAAACTATTCAACACTGGTGGGACGCGAACAAGGGGACACAGGTGGAAACTGAGTACTCACATGAGCCACAGAGACGTTAGAAGGAACTTTTTTAGTGTCAGAGTAGTTAACGGATGGAATGCATTAGGCAGTGATGTGGTGGAGGCTGACTCCATACACAGTTTTAAATGTAGATATGATAGAGCCCAGTAGGCTCAGGAATCTGTACACCAGTTGATTGACAGTTGAGAGGCGGGACCAAAGAGCCAAAGCTCAACCCCCGCAAGCACAAATAGGTGAGTACAAATAGGTGAGTACACACAAGGAAGCAGAGAGTTATAGAGAGGGGTGAGACCTCAGACTGGCGTGAAGTCACCAGTGTAGTCCCACAGGGCTCTGTGCTTGGACCTATCCTGTTTCTGATATACATAAATGATCTCCCAGAGGGTATAGACTCATTCCTCTCAATGTTTTCTGACGACGCCAAAATTATGAGAAGGATTAAGACAGAGGAGGACAGCTTGAGGCTTCAAGAAGACCTGGACAAGCTGCAGGAATGGTCGAACAAATGGCTGTTAGAGTTTAACCCAAGCAAATGTAATGTAAGGAAGATAGGGATAGGAAGCAGGAGACCAGATACAAGGTATCACTTGGGAGATGAAATACTTCAAGAGTCAGAGAGAGAGAAAGACCTGGGGGTTGATATCACGCCAGACCTGTCCCCTGAAGCTCATATCAAGAGGATAACATCAGCAGCATATGCCAGGTTGGCTAACATAAGAACGGCCTTTAGAAACTTGTGTAAGGAATCTTTCAGAACATTATATACCACATATGTCAGACCAATCCTGGAGTATGCGGCTCCAGCATGGAGTCCATATCTAGTCAAGCATAAGACTAAACTGGAAAAGGTTCAAAGGTTTGCCACCAGACTAGTACCCGAGCTGAGAGGTATGAGCTACGAGGAGAGACTACGGGAATTGAACCTCACTTCGTTGGAAGACAGAAGAGTTAGGGGGGACATGATCACCACATTCAAGATTCTGAAGGAATCGACAGGGTTGATAAAGACAGGCTATTTAACACAAGGGGCACACGCACTAGGGGACACAGGTGGAAACTGAGTGCCCAAATGAGCCACAGAGATATTAGAAAGAACTTTTTTAGTGTCAGAGTGGTTGACAAATGGAATGCATTAGGAAGCAATGTGGTGGAGGCTGACTCCATACACAGTTTCAAGTGTAGATATGATAAAGCCCAATAGGCTCAGGAACCTGTACACCTGTTGATTGACGGTTGAGAGGCGGGACCAAAGAGCCAGAGCTCAACCCCCGCAAGCACAACTAGGTGAGTACAACTAGGTGAGTACACGCACACGCACACACACACGCACGCGCACGCGCACGCACACGCACACGCCCACGCACACACACACACACACACGCACACGCACACACACACACACACGCACACGCACACACACGCACACGCACACACACACACGCACGCACGCACACACGCACGCACACACACACGCACGCACACGCACACACACACGCACACGCACGCACACACACACACACACACACACACGCACGCAGGCACGTACGCACACACACACACACACACACACACACACACACACACACACACACACACACACACACACACACACACACACACACACACACACACACACAACGGTAAAGGGAAAATTTTATACCAACGGTAAAGGGAAAAAATAAGAAGGAATATAATAACCCATGGTTTAATATACAGTGTCAGGAAGCAAAAATGGCCAGCAGGCGGGAGTGGAGGAAGTACAGAAGACAAAGGACAGAGGACGACAGGATCAGATACAACAGAGCTAGGAACGATTACATTAACATAAGACGAACATCTGAAAGGGACTATGAGAACGATATTGCAATCAAAGCGAAAAAACAACCTAAGTTACTACACAGTCATATAAGAAGAAAAATGTCGGTGAACGACCAAGTGACAAGACTAAGGAAGACAGAGGGGGCATATACTGAAAGTGACAAGGAAATCTGCGAGGCACTGAATGCCAGTTTCCATGGAGTGTTCACTACCGAGCCTGAGCAGCTCCCATTGTTGGAAGGGGTTACCCTAGATGAAAGACTATCAGATATAGAGGTGACAGCAGAGGAGGTAATGAAACAGTTGACAACTCTAGATGCAACTAAAGCAGTTGGACCAGACAAAGTATCACCGTGGATACTAAAAGAAGCAGCACAGGCCCTCAGCTTGCCTCTGGCAATGATCTTCAATGAGTCACTTATGTCAGGAGAATTGCCCAGTTGCTGGAAGAAGGCAAATGTCGTGCCGATCTTCAAGAAAGGTGATAGGGAGGAGGCACTTAACTATAGACCTGTATCACTGACAAGCATCCCCTATAAAATACTGGAAAGAATAATTAGGCTACGACTGGTTGCACACCTGGAGAACATTAGGTTTGTGAACAAACATCAACATGGGTTCTGGACAGGGAAATCGTGCCTAACAAACCTTCTGGAATTCTATGATAAAATAACGAGAATAAGACAGGACAGAGATGGTTGGCAGACTGCATATTTCTGGACTGCCAAAAAGCCTTTGATACAGTACCGCACATGAGACTGCTGTTCAAGCTCGAGAGGCAGGCGAGGGTGGGGGGAAAGGCCCTAGCATGGATAAGGAACTACCTAACAGGAAGGAGCCAAAGAGTTACGGTAAGGGGCGAGAAGTCGGACTGGCGAACAGTAACAAGTGGAGTACCACAAGGATCGGTGCTGGGACCAATTATATTTCTTGTATATGTCAACGACATGTTTACAGGCGTAGAGTCCTACATGTCGATGTTTGCGGATGACGCAAAGTTGATGAGAAGAGTTGTGACAGATGAGGATTGCAGGATCCTCCAAGAGGACCTGAACAGGTTGCAGAGATGGTCAGAGAAATGGCTACTGGAATTCAACACGAGCAAATGTACAGTTATGGAAATGGGACTAGGAGATAGGAGACCAAAGGGACAGTACACAATGAAGAGGAACAGCCTACCTGTAACGACGCGTGAAAGAATGGAATGCACTTCAGGAACAGGTTGTGGAAGCAAATACTATTCATAATTTTAAAACCAGGTATGATAGGGAAATGGGACAGGAGTCATTGCTGTAAACAACCGATGCTCGAAAGGCGGGATCCAAGAGTCAATGCTCGATCCTGCAGACACAACTAGGTGAGTACAACTAGATGAGTACACACACACACACACACACACACACACACACACACACACACACACACACACACACACGCACACGCACACACACTCTGCAACCCTGGTATCCACCTCACAAATCCTCACACCCATGGCACAGCTTCCTCCACCAGCAGAACATTCACCAAGGAGATTTGAGAAGGGATAGAAGAAAGTGAGCCTCAAGGCAATGTACACTAACATAGACGGTATTACAAATAAAGCAAATGAACTAGGAGAATGGGTACTAGAGGAAAACCCAGACATAATAGCCCTCACAGAAACAAAGCTGACGAAAACAATAACAAATGCAGTGTTCCCACAGGACTATTATGTTATGAGGAAAGAGAGAGAAGGAAGAGGTGGGGTGGTGTAGCTCTGCTGGTAAGAAAAGGCTGGGATTTGGAGGAGTTGGTTGTTCAGGGATGTGAAGGTTTCAGTGACTACATAATAGGAACAATAACAACTAGAGGGCAAAAAATTATAATCGTAGTCATATATAATCCACCACCAAATGACAGAAGACCCAGACAGGAATATGATAGAAACAATATGGCCACCATTAACATAATGGAGAGAGCAGCTTCTGTTGCTAGCAGGAATGGATCTGGACTACTAATCATGGGAGACTTCAACCATGGGAAGATAGATTGGGAGAACAGAGACCCGCATGGAGGACCAGAAACATGGAGAGCTAAGCTGCTGGACGTGGCAACAAGAAACTTTCTAAGCCAGCACATCAAGGATCCAACAAGAATGAGAGGAGAAGATGAACCAGCCATGCTTGATCTGATATTTACCCTAAATGAGTGGGATATAAGGGAAGTCAAGATGGAAGCGCCCTTGGGAATGAGTGATCACAGTGTATTGAACTTTGAGTACCTGGTAGAGCTAGGAATTATCGCCCCCCAAAAAGAACTAGGAAACAAAAGGCTGGCATACCGAAAGGGAAATTATGAGGAGATGAGAAGCTTCCTAAGGGAAATACCTTGGGACACAGACCTCAGAGCTAAATCTGTACAAGATATGATGGACTATGTCACCCAAAAGTGTCAGGAGGCAGTAAGCAGATACATCCCGGCCCAAAAGGAAAAATCCGAGAAGCAAAAGAAGAATCCATGGTATAATAGGGCATGTATGGAAGCAAAGAAACTGAACAAAAGGGCGTGGAGGAACTTCCGGAATAACAGAACACCAGAAAGCAGAGAGAGATACCAGTGAACCAGGAATGAGTATGTCAGGGTGAGAAGAGAAGCAGAGAAAAGTTATGAAAATGATATAGCAAACAAAGCCAAGACCGAACCAAAGCTACTCCACAGCCATATCAGAAGGAAAACAACAGTGAAAGAACAGGTAGTGAAACTTAGAACAGGCGAGGACAGGTATACAGAGAATGACAAAGAGGTGTGTGATGAACTCAACAAGAGGTTCCAAGAGGTCTTCACAACAGAACAAGGTGAGGTCACTGTGCTAGGAGAAAGGGAAGTAAACCAGGCGGCCTTGGAAGAGTTTGAAATTACGAGAGAGGAGGTCAAGAGACACCTGCTGGACCTGGATGTTAGAAAGGCTGTTGGTCCAGACGGGATCTCGCCATGGGTACTGAAAGAGTGTGCAGAGGCACTTTGCTTGCCACACTCCATAGTGTATAGTAGGTCACTGGAGACGGGAGACCTACCAGAAATATGGAAGACGGCGAATGTGGTCCCAATATACAAAAAGGGCGACAGGCAAGAGGCACTGAACTACAGGCCAGTGTCCTTAATTTGTATACCATGCAAGGTGATGGAGAAGATCGTGAGAAAAAACTTGGTAGCACATCTGGAGAGAAGGGACTTCGTGACAAATCGACAAAATGGGTTCAGGGAGGGTAAATCTTGCCTGACTGGCTTAATAGAATTCTATGACCAGGTAACACAGATTAAGCAAGAAAGAGAGGGCTGGGCGGACTGCATTTTCTTGGATTGTCGGAAAGCCTTTGACACAGTACCGCATAAGAGGCTGGTACATAAACTGGAGAGACAGGCAGGTGTAGCTGGTAAGGTGCTCCAGTGGATAAGGGAGTAGGTGTAGCTGGTAAGGTGCTTATTGCTTCCTAAGCAATAGGAAGCAGAGAGTTACGGTGAGGGGTGAGACCTCCGATTGGCGTGAAGTCACCAGTGGAGTCCCACAGGGCTCTGTACTCGGTCCTATCTTGTTTCTGATATATGTAAATGATCTCCCGGAGGGTATAGATTCATTTCTCTCAATGTTTGCGGACTATGCCAAAATTATGAGAAGGATTAAGACAGAAGAGGACTGTTTGAGGCTTCAAGAAGACCTAGACAAACTGCAGGAATGGTCGAACAAGTGGTTGTTAGAGTTTAACCCAACCAAATGTAATATAATGAAGATAGGTGCAGGGAGCAGGAGGCCAAATACCAGGTATTATCTGGGAGAGGAAATTCTTCAGGAGTCAGAGAAAGAAAAAGACTTGGGAGTTGATATCACGCCAGACCTGTCTCCTGCAGCACATATCAAGAGAATAACATCAGCGGCATATGCCAGGCTGGCCAACATACGAACGGCATTCAGAAATTTGTGTAAAGAATCATTCAGAACTTTGTATACCACATATGTCAGGCCAATCCTGGAGTATGCAGCCCCAGCATGGAGTCCATATCTAGTCAAGGATAAGACTAAACTGGAAAAGGTTCAAAGATTTGCCACCAGACTAGTACCCGAGCTGAGAGGTATGAGCTACGAGGAGAGACTACGGGAATTAAACCTCACTTCGCTGGAAGACAGAAGAGTTAGGGGGGACATGATCACCACATTCAAGATTCTCAAGGGATTTGATTGGGTAGATAAAGACAGGCTATTTAACACAAGGGGCACACGCACAAGGGAACACAGGTGGAAACTGAGCGCCCAAATGAGCCACAGAGATATTAGAAAGAATTTTTTTAGTGTCAGAGTGGTTGACAAATGGAATGCATTAGGAAGTGAGGTGGTGGAGGCTGACTCCATACACAGTTTCAAGTGTAGATATGATAGAGCCCAATAGGCTCAGGAATCTGTACACCTGTTGATTGACGGTTGAGAGGCGGGACCAAAGAGCCAGAGCTCAACCCCCGCAAGCACAACTAGGTGAGTACAACTAGGTGAGTACACACACGCACACGCACACACACACACACACACACACACACACACACACACACACACACACACACACACACACACACACACACACACACACAGGCCAGTGTCCTTGACTTGTATACCATGCAAGGTGATGGAGAAGATCGTGAGAAAAAACCTGGTAACACATCTGGAGAGAAGGGACTTCGTGACAAATCGCCAACATGGATTCAGGGAGGGTAAATCTTGTCTTACAGGCTTGATAGAATTCTACGATCAGGTGACACAGATTAAGCAAGAAAGAGAGGGCTGGGCGGACTGCATTTTCTTGGATTGTCGGAAAGCCTTTGACACAGTACCGCATAAGAGGCTGGTACATAAGCTGGAGAGACAGGCAGGTGTAGCTGGTAAGGTGCTCCAGTGGATAAGGGAGTATCTAAGTAATAGGAAGCAGAGAGTTACGGTGAGGGGTGAGACCTCCGATTGGCGTGAAGTCACCAGTGGAGTCCCACAGGGCTCTGTACTCGGTCCTATCTTGTTTCTGATATATGTAAATGATCTCCCGGAGGGTATCGATTCATTTCTCTCAATGTTTGCGGACGATGCTAAAATTATGAGAAGGATTAAAACAGAAGAGGACTGTTTGAGGCTTCAAGAAGACCTAGGCAAGCTGAAGGAATGGTCGAACAAATGGTTGTTAGAGTTTAACCCAACCAAATGTAATGTAATGAAGATAGGTGTAGGGAGCAGGAGGCCAGATACAAGGTATCATCTGGGAGAGGAAATTCTTCAGGAGTCAGAGAAGGAAAAAGACTTGGGGGTTGATATCACACCAGACCTGTCTCCTGCAGCACATATCAAGCGGATAACATCAGCGGCATATGCCAGGCTGGCCAACATACGAACGGCATTCAGAAACCTGTGTAAAGAATCATTCAGAACTTTGTATACCACATATGTCAGGCCAATCCTGGAGTATGCAGCCCCAGCATGGAGTCCATATCTAGTCAAGGATAAGACTAAACTGGAAAAGGTTCAAAGGTTTGCCACCAGACTAGTACCCGAGCTGAGAGGTATGAGCTACGAGGAGAGACTACGGGAATTAAACCTCACTTCGCTGGAAGACAGAAGAGTTAGGGGGGACATGATCACCACATTCAAGATTCTGAAGGGGATTGATAGGGTAGATAAAGACAGTCTATTTAACACAAGGGGAACACGCACAAGGGGACACAGGTGGAAACTGAGTGCCCAAATGAGCCACAGAGATATTAGAAGGAACTTTTTTAGTGTCAGAGTGGTTGACAAATGGAATGCATTAGGGGGTGATGTGGTGGAGGCTGACTCCATACACAGTTTCAAGTGTAGATATGACAGAGCCCGATAGGCTCAGGAATCTGTACACCTGTTGATTGACGGTTGAGAGGCGGGACCAAAGAGCCAGAGCTCAACCCCCGCAAACACAACTAGGTGAGTACAACTAGGTGAGTACACACGCACACGCACACGCACACACACACACACACACACACACACACACACACACACACACACACACACACACACACACACACACACACAGCAAATGTTGTGTAAAACGCTCGCAGATGTTTCCTTAAATTGATTGCATCCACTTCCATTAACGAAGGAAGGAACTATCGGGAGAAAGCGGCAAGCCATTACGACTATCCAGCAACTGGGAAGGGGTCAGGATAAGGATTTGGGATGGGACGGGGGGGGGGGGGGGGAAGGAATGGTGCCCAACCACTTGGACGGTCGGGGATTGAACGCCGACCTGCATGAGGGGGAGACCGTCGCTCTACCGCTATTGATGTTCCTGTGTGAGGCGTGAGACTGTTGTCCCGGGGCGTGAGGCGGCGCCATGAGGCAAGAGGCGGGCAGTGAGGGTGGCAGTGTTGTTTAGCCAGGTGTGTTGACACGTGTGGGCGCCAAGCTTGACGGCGTGAGAGGTGAGTGTGCTCTCACCTCTCCCCTCACACTCACCTTTAACACCCTTGGAAAAGGTTACTTCCCTCAGATAAACTCTCCTACCCCCTCCTTCCCCCTCCCTCTGTGTCTCCCTCCCATCCCATTGCCTCCCTCCCATCCCATTGCCTCCCTCCCACCCCCTGTCCCTCCCAGCCTTGTCCCTCCTACGCCTGTCCCTCCCGTCCCCATGCATTGTCCAGCCTGTCCGGGTCCTGGGGGGGGGGGAGGAGGGAGACATAACGGGCAACATTTGCTTCTTGTGCAGTTTGATGTTGCTGGCACTTACCGTATCCGTATCGTGTCACCATCCATGTAACCTTATGTATGGGTTTTCGTGAATGCTCCAAATATTGAATTCGACTCTACCAGAAGGCCATTTAGGACCTTATTTCTTGATTTTGATTTTAGGATTTGTATGTATGCAAATATGAATGATCTTCCATACTGCGTGTCACTTTTGGGGGGTTTTGGGAGTTTTCCCCCGTCTCCACCCTGATCCAGGGTGTGCGGCTTTGGCAATGGTTCGTCCAGTTTTGGTAGCAGTACTGGTACTGGGGAGTGTGGAGGTTTCTGTGGGGTTGGGGGGGGGGTATTGTATATGTGTACCTGATGACGAATTATAGTCCAGTCTTGTGCATGTCTACCTTCCCCTCCATACTCTTGCTATGTTTCTGTCTGCCTGTTCCTCTCTCTCTTGTATGTACTAATCTGTTTCCTGCCTTTACAAAACTTCCAGAGTTATTATACCGGACCTTCTCTCGTCTATAGTGTTGTGTATCTCTCATAGGGAAATCTGGACACTGAAGATCATAACATTTTCTTTCATTAATTGAGAATTTACATAGTTTAGTGTGAAAATATCAACACTGTTTCTAAACGACATGTACCACTTCATAACTAATTTCGGCATTTTCGGGGATTCATGAATGTGCATTTTGTGCTTTTGGGCCCCATGTTTCCTCATTCACTTTGCATAATATTTACAAATATTTTCATTTGTGACATTTTTTCCATGTAGTTCATACCTGTGCTTGCCTTGGCTCCCTCTTCCTTTGAGTTTTTTATCACTATTGCTCTCATTATTCACGTTACCGGTTGGTTCTTCAATGTCTCTTCTTGAGGTTATCTTGAGATTATTTTGGGGCTTAGCGTCCCCGAGGCCCGGTCCTCGACCAGGCCTCCTTTTTGTTACACACTCCCAGGAAGCAGCCAACTCCCACGTTCCTATTTACTGCTAGGTGAACATGACATCAGGGTGAAAGAATCTCTGCCCATTTGTTTCTGCTTCCACCGGGGATCGAACCCGGAACCTTAGGACTCCGAATCCTGAGCGCTGTCCACTCAGCCGTCAGGCCCAACTGACTTTGTTTTTGTGTATCTCGACACAGTGTCCTTCCACAGTGTTATCGTGGATCTCTGAACTATCAGTTCCTGAATTTGGTTCAGTGTTTAATGTCAGTCATTAGAGTATCCCACATCGGTGTGTCACTGGGACAAATACAGTTTGTACTTTGTTTGTTTCCAGTGTGTGGAGGTAATTCTGTACAACTCAGGGGAAATGTTGTGTTACAAATGTTATATAAAATCCCTAAACTCTTCCGAAGTGTCTTAAAGGAGTTACCACACACCTCCATTGTTAGCTTTGTGTGGTGTAGAGGGGCTGCCTCTTCCCTACTTGTGCTTCACCATCTTTACCCCTTGTTGTATTTGGTATTCCCTCAGTGTTCCTTAGTGACCCTCAGTATCTTACACAGTATTATGACAGCAGTCTGGCCATGGTCTGTGACCCTCAGTATCTTACACAGTATTATGACAGCAGTCTGGCCATGGTCTGTGACCCTCAGTATCTTACACAGTATTATGACAGCAGTCTGGCCATGGTCTGTGACCCTCAGTATCTTACACAGTATTATGACAGAAGTCTGGCCATGGTCTGTGACCCTCAGTATCTTACACAGTATTATGACAGCAGTCTGGCCATGGTCTGTGACCCTCAGTATCTTACACAGTATTATGACAGCAGTTCTGGGTAATAGTCTTTGTTTCTCAAAGTTTGTACTGTGGGCCACCTGGGCATGAACCCACTGGGAGCACAGTATCATGTGTGCCAGCGATAGCATCATAAGTGTAAGAAGTGTTAGGAGACCTACACGCACGCAACACCCCGCTACACTCCTGGCTTCTGTGCACACTTTTACTCATTTACAAGACGGTTCAGCGAGGTGTTAAGGGAGCACATGTGTGGGTGGGGGAGTACACCACACTCTTGCAAATCCACTAGAATGCACAGAACGTGGGTCCATAAGCGATTAAATGAGCGTAATAGGTACATTGTAACAATTTGAATTCATATGAAGATCTGTTTAATGAGATACAATTATAGTGATGCATTTGTAGAGTGAAGATGTAATTGTAGAGAAGTTGTATTTCTACATTGTAATATACAGGTAGAGAGAGTAGTACAAGATACTGAATGGGTTAATACCACAAGGTGGGATACTGGGAAGATCAAATTAGATACTTTATAGTTCTGTTTTATAATAAACAATAGGTTGGACAATTTTAAGGAGTGAGTTTCATATACTGAGTAATTTTATTTGCATGGCATGTTTGTATACATTTAGTATGACTCTGTGAATATCAAAGATATATTTATTTCTGGTATGATGCTTGATACATCTATGAAGGAAGCGTTTCAAAACAGGACTAGAATTTAGGAATAGAGGTTTGTAAGTGTGAATAGCACAAGAGAATGTGTGGAGTGAGTGTATGTTTACCATGTTTAGGGGTAAAGTTGAGGGGCTGTGTGTTGCCTCATGATAGAATTTGTTATAGCTCTGATAGCTGATTTTTGCTGGGTGATGATTGGCTTGAGGTAATTTGCAGTAGTGGAACCCCATGTACAGATATCGTATGTAAGATAGGGATAGATTAGTGAGTAGTATAGTGAGATGAGACGGAGTGTGGGACATAATATCCGACTTTAGAGTATACAAACCGTTTAATACTTTTTGTGGCTGTGTGTTGCATACAAGTACTGATGTTAAAGTCTCATGTCTGTGTATAGGCTAAGGAATTTTCTCTCATTTTTACTAATAATGTTGACATTGTCTATCTGAACCTCTATGTGGTTCGACGGTTTGTCTCCAAATAAGACGTAGAAGGTCTTATCGAAGTTTAGTGTGAGGTTGTTGGTTCATATCCATGAGTAAACTTTTGTTAACTCATTGTGTACGGTAGGTGAGTTCGTGATGTGTATGTGTGTGTGTGTGTGTGTGTACTCACCTAGTTGTACTCACCTAGTTGTGTTTGCGGGGGTTGAGCTCTGGCTCTTTGGTCCCGCCTCTCAACCGTCAATCAACAGGTGTACAGATTCCTGAGCCTATCGGGCTCTGTCATATCTACACTTGAAACTGTGTATGGAGTCAGCCTCCACCACATCACTTCCTAATGCATTCCATTTGTCAACCACTCTGACACTAAAAAAGTTCTTTCTAATATCTCTGTGGCTCATTTGGGCACTCAGTTTCCACCTGTGTCCCCTTGTGCGTGTTCCCCTTGTGTTAAATAGACTGTCTTTATCTACCCTATCAATTCCCTGTGTGTGTGTGTGTGTGTGTGTGTGTGTGTGTGTGTGTGTTTACTAGTTGTGTTTTTGCGGGGGTTGAGCTTTGCTCTTTTGGCCCGCCTCTCAACTGTCAATCAACTGTTTACTAACTCCTTTTTTTTTTTTTTTTTTTTTCCCACACACACCACACACACACACACACCCCAGGAAGCAGCCCGTGACAGCTGACTAACTCCCAGGTACCTATTTACTGATAGGTAACAGGGGCACTTAGGGTGAAAGAAACTTTGCCCATTTGTTTCTGCCTCGTGCGGGAATCGAACCCGCGCCACAGAATTACGAATCCTGGGCGCTATCCACCAGGCTACGAGGCCCCTTATGTCTGTGTGTGTGTGTGTGTGTGTGTGTGTGTGTGTGTGTGTGTGTGTTTACTTGTTGTGTTTACTAGTTGTGTTTTTGCGGGGGGTTGAGCTTTGCTCTTTCGGCCCGCCTCTCAACTGTCAATCAACTGTTTACTAACTATTTTTTTTTTTTTTTTATTTTTTTTTTTTTTTGTGTGTGTGTGTGTACTCACCTAGTTGTACTCACCTAGTTGTGCTTGCGGGGGTTGAGCTCTGGCTCTTTGGTCCCGCCTCTCAACTGTCAATCAACAGGTGTACAGGTTCCTGAGCCTATTGGGCTCTATCATATCTACACTTGAAACTGTGTATGGAGTCAGCCTCCACCACATCACTTCCTAATGCATTCCATTTGTCAACCACTCTGACACTAAAAAAGTTCTTTCTAATATCTCTGTGGCTCATTTGGGCACTCAGTTTCCACCTGTGTCCCCTAGTGCGTGTGCCCCTTGTGTTAAACAGCCTGTCTTTATTAACCCTGTCAATTCCCTTGAGGATCTTGAATGTGGTGATCATGTCCCCCCTAACTCTTCTATCTTCCAACGAAGTGAGGTTTAATTCCCGTAGTCTCTCCTCGTAGCTCATACCTCTCAGCTCGGGTACTAGTCTGGTGGCAAACCTTTGAACCTTTTCCATTTTAGTCTTATCCTTGACTAGATATGGACTCCATGCTGGGGCTGCATACTCCAGGATTGGCCTGACATATGTGGTATACAAAGTTCTGAATGATTCCTTACACAAGTTTCTAAAGGCCGTTCTTATGTTAGCCAACCTGGCATATGCTGCTGCTGTTATCCTCTTGATGTGAGCATCAGGGGACAGGTCTGGCGTGATATCAACCCCCAGGTCTTTCTCTCTCTCGGACTCTTGAAGTATTTCATCTCCCAAGTGATACCTTGTGTATGGTCTCCTGCTTCCTACCCCTATCTTCATTACATTACATTTGCTTGGATTAAACTCTAACAGCCATTTGTTCGACCATTCCTGCAGCTTGTCCAGGTCTTCTTGAAGCCTCAAGCTGTCCTCCTCTGTCTTAATCCTTCTCATAATTTTGGCGTCGTCAGCAAACATTGAGAGGAATGAGTCTATACCCTCTGGGAGATCATTTACGTATATCAGAAACAGGATAGGTCCAAGTACAGAGCCCTGTGGGACTCCACTGGTGACTTCACGCCAGTCTGAGGTCTCACCCCTCACTGTAACTCTCTGCTTCCTATTGTTTAGGTACTCCCTTATCCACTGGAGCGCCCTACCAGTTACTCCTGCCTGTTTCTCTAGCTTATGCATCAACCTTTTATGGGGTACTGTGTCAAAGGCTTTCCGACAGTCCAAAAAAATGCAGTCCGCCCACCCTTTTCTTTCTTGTTTAATCTTTGTCACCTGATCGTAGAATTCTATCAATCCTGTAAGGCAAGATTTACCTCCCTGAACCCATGTTGATGGGTTGTCACGAAGTCTCTTCTCTCCAGATGTGTTACTAGGTTTTTTCTCACAATCTTCTCCATCACCTTGCATGGTATACAAGTTAAGGACACTGGCCTGTAGTTCAGTGCCTCTTGTCTGTCACCCTTTTTGTATATTGGTACACCATTAGCAGTCTTCCATATTTCTGGTAGGTCTAACGTTTCCAGTGACCTACTATACACTATGGAGAGTGGTAGGCAAAGTGCTCCTGCACAATCTTTCAATACCCATAGCGAGATTCCATCCGGCCCAACAGCTTTTCTCACATCCAGCTCCAATAGGTGCTTCTTGACCTCATCTCTTGTAATTTCGAACCTATCCAAGGTCACCTGGTTTGCTGCCACCTCTTCTAGCGCCGCGACATCTCCCTGTTCTATTGTAAAGACCTCCTGGAACCTTTTGTTGAGTTCTTCACACACCTCTTTGTCATTCTCTGTGTACCTGTCCTCGCCCACCCTAAGTTTCATCACCTGTTCCTTCACTGTTGTCTTCCTCCTGATGTGACTGTGTAGTAGCTTGGGTTCGGTCTTGGCTTTATTAGCTATATCATTTTCATACCTTTTCTCAGCTGCTCTTCTCACACTGACATACTCGTTCCTGGTTCTCTGGTATCTCTCTCTACTTTCTGGTGTCCTGTTATTACGGAAGTTCCTCCATGCCCTTTTGTTTTGCTCCTTTGCTTTCATACATTCCTTATTAAACCACGGATTCTTCCTTTGCTTCTCTGTTTTTTCCTGTCGGGCTGGGAGAAACCTGCTTACAGCCTCCTGACATTTTTGGGTGACATAGTCCATCATGTCTTGTACGGACTTGGTTCCGAGTTCTGTGTCGGAACTGTGTGTTTGTGTGTGTGTGTGTGTGTGTGTGTGTGTGTGTGTGTGTGTGTGTGTGTGTGTGTGTGTGTGTGTGTGTGTGTGTGTGTGTGTGCTAGAGAGAAATATATATAGTGGAGAAAACTAGAGGAAAAATAGATTGGTTAGAAAGGCGGGGTCCAAGAGCTAATAGCTCGATTCTGCAGGCACAAATAGTATATGCAAATAGTAAATACACACACACACACACACACACACACACACACACACACACACTCCCCCGGGAAACAGCCCAGAGCAGTTGTCTAACTCCCAGGTACCCATTTACTGATAGGTGAACAGGGACATCAGAGTGAACGAAACTGTGCCCATTTGTTTCCGCCTCGGCCGGGAATTTAACACGGGCTCTTGGGATTACGACCCACGAGTGCTGTCCACTCAGCCGGGAGGACCTTAGTGTGTAGTTACCTAAGTGTAGTTACAGGATGAGAGCCATGCTCGTGGTGTCCCGTCTTCCCAGTACTCTTTGTTGTATAACTCTTTGAAACTGCTGACGGTCTTGGCCTCCACCACCTTCTCACCTAACTTGTTCCTCCGTCTTCCACTCTGTTTGTGTAAGAATACTTTCCTAATATTTTGTCGGCACATTTGTTTCATTAGCTTAAATCTGTGTCCTCTTGTTCATGAAGTTGCTGATTTCAGAAATTCCTCTTTGACAATTTGGTCGATTCCTGTTAGTATTTTGTATGTGGTGATCATATCTCCTCCTTTTCTTCTATCTTCTAGTTTTGGCATGTTTAACGCCTCTAGTCTCTCCTCGTAACTCTTGTTTTTCAGTTCCGGAAGCCATTTTGTATCATGCCGTTGCACCTTTTCCAGTGTATTGATGTGCTTCTGGAGGTTTGGGCCCCATACAACTGCTGCATATTCCAGTGTTGGTCTCACAACAGTCATGACCAGTTCCT
Organism: Procambarus clarkii; assembly: GCF_040958095.1. Lineage (NCBI taxonomy): Eukaryota > Metazoa > Arthropoda > Malacostraca > Decapoda > Cambaridae > Procambarus > Procambarus clarkii. The sequence continues at coordinate 49,058,162 of NC_091169.1, read as the reverse complement.
GTAGTATTTCACCATCCATATAATTAACAGCAAGTCTCAAGTTGGAAAGCGACACATCCGCTCCTCTCACAATGTTCTTTATGTGTTCCTCTGGCGACACCTTACTATCCAACCCCCCCCCCCTTAGGTCTCGTTCTTTATTAGAGTTCTGTAATTACTTTCCACATAATTGGTAAGTTGTGTGTGGTCTATTTTCTCCGATTCCACATTCTATAACATGGCATATGTTCACATTGAATTCCATTTGCCACTAGACGCTGCGAGCACTAATTTTATCTAGATCGGTTTGAAGGGCATTACAATCGTCTGCGTCTCCTATCTTCTCCAGTATCTTAGCATCATCCACAAACATTACAATAAATGCTTTACAAAACATTAGCATAAGTTTTTGTAAAGCATTTACCAGACTCCTTGTATATCACGCTGAGGTGATGTACACGGAGGCAAGTGTGAAATATTTGGTGTGATTTCTCTCCAATTTCTAGTGAGCGAAGCCATTTTTCCCAGACCCAAAATTTTGTTTCCGGTATTTCTTAACAATAAATTTTCTGAGAGAAAGGGAAAAGATGGAGAGGGTAGACAGAGGGGGGGAAATAGACCCAGGTGCAGCTTGGTACCCATGATATATATGTAAATGGAAATGTTTGTTCAAAGTTGGACGGGTGTTGGATATTTCCAACACCGAATACAACATTGTTGTATTCTCATTACTTATTACTAACCATACTAATTATTGTAGTAAGTAAAATTAACAACACGTAGAATTCTCATGTACTAATAATTTCATCTGTACAGTAGGCTAGAATTCTCACGTCACCTGACGCCAGTATTGTGTCAGATTTCCTTACAGTAAACATATTATATCCAATGTGTGTGAGAATTAAATTCGATTCTCCATAATTAAAGCATTCTGTATGATAACTAATTGCAGACGAATTGATCTCTAACTAAAAGCCGAATAGAGCGTTAGAATCATAGCGTCTATCTTGTGATATAGTTAACGTCACCAATGAATGCCATGGGGAGACATTAATTCCTCTCCCTTATATATTTACTATTCTTAAATTGGTAAATAACAATATTTTGTTCCTCTAAATAATAAACCCGTCCAGTCTTTAACGTTTCAAGCGCAAATGCGAGAAATATTAATGTTCGAGACAATAATTTGTTTTATGAACGCGGGCTGGCGTGGGTAGAGGGACGCCATCTCAGTACACGTGTAGAGCCGAAGAGAGGCAGACCTGCGCTTACGGTACTCATAAGAAGAAGCCATTGCCCAGCAAATAGGGCAGGTGTTATCCATCCTCAGATGAAAGTCGCCACTGTGAGGCGTGAATAACCTTGCAGATAGTATCTTCAGCTAGTGCTGGTGTCAAATAAGGAGCCCTTTGACTTGGTTCCTGACGACACGTGACCAGCCAGCGGAACGCATCACTATTCAGGATAGGCTTAGAAGGAGCCTGAGATGCGAAACACGGCAATCTTAATACTTATACAGTGCCCACAGCTAAGTATTCTTTGATGTGATGCATCAGGTAGAAGTTTGATAGTAGCAGGGTGATTGTCCGTTAAGACGCGCGATAACACCTAATAACAGGTGATTAAAATTTGTCACCTGTAAATCTTAATATTCTTGAATATAAATTGAGTAGTTAAATCAGTTGCTACTGGAAATTATTTATCTTGCAGCACGAGAGAAGAATTCCTCATGCTGCCTTCCCCCATGTTAACCCGTTCCACTCGTCAGTGTACCGAGTCTGGAGAATAAGAGGACTTCTATGGCTTTCTAAAGGAATCTTCATCAAGCTAAGATTTATTTCCTTTTACCATTCTATTGCAATTTATTTTGTGCAGAATACTTTGAGATTGATGTGTGGTTTACTGTAACTCATTATTATGCTCATATTTTATATTCCTCTTTATGTTAATGATATCAGTTTCAATATTATCTTATAGGATTAGATTATTATTAATTGAATTAGTGAACGAACCACACTAATTCCTGGACGTACTTACCTCCAGTAATAACCCCCCAATGTAGGTGTTTGAGGTTTGTTTCATTTAATAATACAGCCCATTAATTATTATTATGATCACACTTTCTAGTTTTATCCATAGTCACTGGTTTCATCTAGGAATTATCTAATGATCAGAAATTCTCAGTTTCCCTCTTTACTTGAAAAGCGGGTGGTCCTTCGTAATTTAATTTACTACATTAATATTTAAATAATCAGAATCAAGCCCCAAATATCCCACATTATGGTCCTTCGAACCGGATAGGCATTAAATTTATAATTAAAATATTAATCATTAATAACTAATCCTTGTGTGATAGAAGCTAGACTAACTATTTAATTAATTGTGTCAACTAACAGTGTAACACACCAGTTAGCCTAGATCACACTAACAGCTACCTTATACATAGCTTTAGTGGGTCATAACCAATTACCCACAACATTTAGACCAACACTTCATACTGAAGTAGAATCTTTAGGTCACCAAGAGCAACAGCTCATAATCTTATATTAATCACTAACACCAATTAAGTGTTAACCATTTAGGCTATACCAATGTTTCAATGTATGGCTGTCAACAGACTGTCCATTATAGCCTGAATCCATGTTAAAATTACTGATTCACTCAAGTCAGTGGATCATTAACATTTAGGGATCCAGTATACTAATATAAATTACTGATCTCATACATATTAGTTAATCATTACTAACCCTGATAATATTTTATTCCACAATTAGGAGTACATTCAGGAGTTAGATAATATTTACGGCAGTAGAATACTTGCCAAACACAATTAATTCCTTTGTGTTCATTTAATTTCTTATACACATAATTACACAAGTGTATATTATATAAAATACAAAAAAAAACAAAAATACAGCACAATTATTTGCACATTATTGCACCATAATATAATCTTTGCCAACCTTCATTAGGTAGCAATTTAGGCTGTGATTGTGTTGAATCTGGCACAAACACAGACTAAATATAGTTGTAGTTTCTTAAGTAGAAATTCACACGACTAGGCTTGAGCTAGTTAGTGACACATATATTATTCTTTTGTGCTGACCCTATCAAGGGTGGGAGTAACCATTTATTGTGTAATTATTTTATTGCATATTTCTATGTATGTCTTTGAGTGTTACTGTAAGTCTGCTACCCATCCGAGGCTGATTTAGAAGAGCTAAGCTGAGGAACACCTGTAGTGAGACCAAGGTACCACTCAAATCTTAGTTGCTTATTATTAGGTAGGTAGCTAACCTCTAAATGAGGTAAATTACAACCAGCCTCAAGAAATATCAGGCTATCAATACTTATACCTGCTCTACATCAAGGAGCAGAGACCATAGCTATACCACTAGCTATATAAGCCCTATTAGGCTGTCAATAATTATACCTGCTCTGCATCAAGGAGCAGACTATAGCTATACCACTAGCTACATAAGCCCTATCAGGCTGTCAATAATTATACCTGCTCTGCATCAAGGAGCAGACTTTAGCTATACCACTAGCTACATAAGCCCTATCAGGCTCCATTTATCGCAAGAATGAATCCTCTAGAAAGGAATGCAAGATTCTTGAGAGCTCTTCAAATCCGTCTAGGAGAACTGCTTATGAAATGTCATCTCTGTGTAGAAACTGACCCAGGTGACGTCTACAGACTAGCAAGTTACATAAAGTTCGCCATCCAAAAATATGATCATGTAAAGACTGTGATCGAGTCCCACAGGAATTTACTCCAAGTCGGTCATACTGTCTCAGACCACTTACGTCTAACAGAATCTGATCTTGATAACTATGAACATTACGTTCAAACCAGGTTAGACCGATATAAAGAGGGGCTTACGGGACAAGATATTCCCGAGTGGATGGAGCCGATCATTAATAGACCTACACCGGAGTCAACACTCAGTTCAGATGAACTACTTGAGCTACATCAAGACGAGGAGAATCCTCTAATCAATACTGATCACTATACAGGATCAACAACTGAAGTTCAACCTTCATTTTCTAACCTCTCATCTAATACAGCTTCATGTGATGATTTGTTTACAGAGTCTGACCAATTTTCAGACCACCCTTCTCAATGTTTCCTGGATTCTATAAGTTCAATACATAAGGCTACTGAATTAACTAGCTTATCACAAGAACCCAGAGAAACAAGTGAAGCTGCAGATGAAACAAGTGAAGCTGCAATGATCAGTGAATCTGAACCAGAAAATGATAAAGCTAATGCTGCAGCAGCAGTCGAAGCTGTAATCAAAGCTGAGGCTAAGCAAGAAGCCTTAAGTAACACAAGTAATGGTCACAATTGCTCACAACAGCCTTCTAAAGTAAGTGCTAACAATGAGAAGACTATTATAAACCTTGTACACCAATTATTAAATTTATCTTCACCAGAACAATCAGTTGACTCTTTACAAGCCTTTAGTTTTCAGCTTGAGTCACTGATAAATTCTTTCAGTAAAGAGGTGGATCACCCAACTACTGAGTGGATGACTAAAATTATCATCCAAAGAAAATTGTCTGGTGACACACTTAATAAATTATATGTATGCCAGAATGGTAATACCCTGTCAATGCAGGATATCTTTACAGGTTTGCGCAATATGAGCAATCATACAGCAGACAAAGCAATTAATGCTGAATCTGAATGCACCAAAACTGTACCTACATCAGTTTCCTTGCCTGAAACTCCTAAAGTGACACTGTCACTAGGTAACCAAGGTGCTAATAATCAATGTAACCAAAATCAGTCAAACACTGATTCATCAGTGAGGCCTAAGAGTCCCACAGGTGCTCCTAAGAGACCTAATAGTCCAAAGAGCACTGCTAATGATTCCACCGATGCTCCTAAGAGACCTAATAGTCCAAAGAGCACTCCCAAGAGCCTGTTAATGGTTCCCCAGAGTACACCAAGTACTCACAAGAGAATAAATAACAAGCAAATGCAAACAGCAAAACCATCACCACCTGCAAATACCGTTTTACCTAAACCGGTAACCCCTAAACGATCTGTAGGATGGGGAATGTGCTTGTTTTGCAATCAAAAACATTCTCTGTACAAATGTACTAATTATCCTAATAGAGACACAAGAGTCAGACGACTCAAACAGTTACTCAAATGTACTAGGTGTCTCAAACCACATAATGTTAACAGCTGTGACACCCCACTGAACACCTGCAATAGGTGTAGAAGGGGCAAGCATCATGCTGCACTGTGCAAATTAGTTAGGACTAGTTATGTCAATCCTAGAATAGGACGTAGAGAATCTACACCAGTACAGTGCTGCAAGGTGCGAGATGTGTACAACGTAACTTCACAAGCATCTCAAGTGGATGCTGCCTTGCCCACTGCCCAACTCCAAGTGAAGAACAGAGGAACCAAGATCACCATACGTGGACTATTTGATCAAGGTTCCCAGAGAACTTTCATTACTCAAAGAGCAGCAGAGGCACTTAATTTACAACCAATAGGACAGGTAAAATTAAACTTGTCAGGCTCCATGATAAATCGAGGAACCCATGAATACTCAGTAGTTCAACCGCTTGTACGACTAGGTAGTCATGCCAAGGCTGTCCAAGCCATTGTTGTAGATCAAATACCTTTAGACTTAAACATTAAGGGTCTGGGGTACACAGCCCACTTCCTGCAGGAACGTGAAATTAATTTGGCTGACAACAAATTAATGTCTGACCGCCTTAACAATGTAGATGTACTAGTAGGAGCCGACTACTATTACCAGTTCATAACTGGACATGTTAAACGATTGGGAATGAATATGCTCCAATCTGCAGGAGGCTACTTACTTACTGGTAAAGTTCTGAATGTGAACAAGCCTAAACCTGCCAACAATAATAAATTAGTCAGCAGTAAATCAATTCTCCAGCAGCAAGCTAAAGGGAGAAACGCAGCTGAGTAATAAACTCAGATTGAATGTAGTGCAATTGATACTCGCCGAGATGTTTCATAGCTCTCAGTGAAAACCAATGGTCCGTACTCAAACAAGTACAAGTCACAGCGACCAAACCATTGAATTCACTGCAGACCTAGAATTATTCTCGACAAGTAGTAATTGACCACACTCAGTCTTCCTAGTTAAAATGTAATGTTAGGCTAGAGAATCTAGTACTCCCTAGGAATTAATAATGTTAGGCTAGAGAATCTAGCACTTAATGCCACTGGCATTTCCCGAATTTAGTAATTCTATGAAGTCATCAAGCAACTTTGGTAATTACAAATTCACTAGGACCACTGGTCCACTATACTTGCGCTTAAAGGTTTGCCAAGAAAACCTTCTTAATACCATGTTTTCTGCACTAAGAGTTAGTGATAAATACTTGCATTAATTTGTTTGAGTTGTTTTTCTTTCGTTTCTGCTTATTTAGTGTAAGAGTGCAGCACGAACAAACTTGCAAACTTACTAATAAGTAAGCGAATTTACAGAGAACTAATATGTTTAATGCATTATCGTTAAACATCAGCATTGTTAATTAACATGCTTCATGAGCTCAATATAGCTCACCTTAGAATTAACGTAATAATATGAGTGCTTGTTCACCATGCGTACGAGCTTAATATTGATCGCCATGACAATTGAATGACAAAACTCCACCTCGTTAATTCGAGCTCACTGTAACTCACCCTGTTAGCACTGCTAACGAGCTCAATATAGCTCACCTTAGAATTAACGTAATAATATGAGTGCTTGTTCACCATGCGTACGAGCTTAATATTGCTCGCCATGACAATTGAATGACAAAACTCCACCTCGTTAATTCGAGTTCACTGCAACTCACCCTGTTAACACTGCTAACGAGCTCACTGTAGCTCACCCTGTCAACACTGTTGACGAGTTCACTGCAACTCACCCTGTTAGCACTGCTTACGAGCTCACTGCAGCTCACCCTGTCAACACTGTTGACGAGTTCACTGCAACTCACCTTGTTAGCACTGCTAACGAGCTCACCCTATCAACACTGTTGACGAGTTCACTGCAACTCACCCTGTTAGCACTGCTAACGAGCTCACCCTGTCAACACTGTTGACGAGTTCACTGCAACTCACCCTGTTAGCACTGCTAACGAGCTCACTGTAGCTCACCCTGTCAACACTGTTGACGAGTTCACTGTAACTCACCCTGTTAGCACTGCTAACGAGCTCACTGTAGCTCACCATGTTCACGAGTTTAATATAGCTCGACTTGTTAATGAGCTCAATACTGCTCACAATGTTAATTCGAGTACATTTTTGCTCACAATTAGCTTAGTCCCTTACTTAGGTAGGTTAGAAATTCAAACCATTTATTTAGGTAGGTTTAGGGACTTTAGTAGTGTCAACTGAGTACTAGCCTAATCTGTACTCACCGTTAATTACAGTTGACTATACTTATAGAGACTGATTTAATAAACTCAAATTCATGTAAAGGTGATTTCGTATTAACCAGTTTACAGTGTCAAGCCTATGAGCTACCATTTAATTAGCTCATAAGTCAGAATGACTAGGCTACTAATCTCACTGTCGACTCAGAATTTTCCTTGATTTAATGAATAAACTTTTCAGTTCTCTACTTTTCTATTATTTAGCTAGTTAGCAAATTAGTTGTACCATCAGTCAGCATGACTACTGCACGGCAGTGCACATTAAATTCAATTTCCTCATTTGAATTTGGGGTGATCATGATGCTGCGTGATGTTATTGTCTAGTAACCCAATAGTTACAAGTCACAGCGACCCTAGACAGTGACCTTACTGTAGTGTCATAGTTTCCTTGATCTTAAATGACTAATAATACTTTACTGTATAATCATACAATAGTGTTATCAGTTCTTAGGAACTTATTCTGAGTTTACCTACGATTCAGCAGCTACGTAATACACCATTACATGTCACTGCGACCCTAGTTGTTGAGTTTATTGTGAGCTTTAGAGTGTTCCTGATTACCGATAACTTAATCATTTAATGTTTCAATATTTCATGCATGTTTCCACTAAGGGAAACTGCAAGCCTATTACAACTCTGATCAAGAGTAATTTCTTTCACATCCCACTTAGAAAACTGTGATGATGCTACGATGTGATATCACGTAACGAAACCTTACACGTCTCTATGACCCAGGATATCGCATCACCGTAGATTCTGTTAGTTTAAATTGGGAGAGTTGAATTCTATAGATATTGTGTAGGCTACAAACAACATGTTTCATTTGACATGTAAATAGCAAGACTCAAGTCTTTGTAAGTCCTTGATAAATCCGGGACGTTCGTTATGTGTGTGCTAACATACTAACATATTAACATACTAATGTACTAATCTTAATATCACTTCGGGATAGGTCAGTACAACACAGTACACTACGACCCTAGAACCCTCCCCCCGGAGTTATGTTGGATATTTCCAACACCGAATACAACATTGTTGTATTCTCATTACTTATTACTAACCATACTAATTATTGTAGTAAGTAAAATTAACAACACGTAGAATTCTCATGTACTAATAATTTCATCTGTACAGTAGGCTAGAATTCTCACGTCACCTGACGCCAGTATTGCGTCAGATTTCCTTACAGTAAACACATTATATCCAATGTGTGTGAGAATTAAATTCGATTCTCCATAATTAAAGCATTCTGTATGATAACTAATTGCAGACGAATTGATCTCTTAACTAAAAGCCGAATAGAGCGTTAGAATCATAGCGTCTATCTTGTGATATAGTTAACGTCACCAATGAATGCCATGGGGAGACATTAATTCCTCTCCCTTATATATTTACTATTCTTAAATTGGTAAATAACAATATTTTGTTCCTCTAAATAATAAACCCGTCCAGTCTTTAACGTTTCAAGCGCAAATGCGAGAAATATTAATGTTCGAGACAATAATTTGTTTTATGAACGCGGGCTGGCGTGGGTAGAGGGACGCCATCTCAGTACACGTGTAGAGCCGAAGAGAGGCAGACCTGCGCTTACCGTACTCATAAGAAGACGCCATTGCCCAGCAAATAGGGCAGGTGTTATCCATCCTGAGATGAAAGTCGCCACTGTGAGGCGTGAATAACCTTGCAGATAGTATCTTCAGCTAGTGCTGGTGTCAAATAGGGAGCCCTTTGACTTAGTTCCTGACGACACGTGATCAGCCAGCGGAACGCATCACTATTCAGGATAGGCTTAGCCGGAGCCTGAGATGCGAAACACGGCAATCTTAATACTTATACAGTGCCCACAGCTAAGTATTCTTTGATGTGATGCATCAGGTAGAAGTTTGATAGTAGCAGGGTGATTGTCCGTTAAGACGCGCGATAACACCTAATAACAGGTGATTAAAATTTGTCACCTGTAAATCTTAATATTCTTGAATATAAATTGAGTAGTTAAATCAGTTGCTACTGGAAATTATTTATCTTGCAGCACGAGAGAAGAATTCCTCATGCTGCCTTCCCCCATGTTAACCCGTTCCACTCGTCAGTGTACCGAGTCTGGAGAATAAGAGGACTTCTATGGCTTTCTAAAGGAATCTTCATCAAGCTAAGATTTATTTCCTTTTACCATTCTATTGCAATTTATTTTGTGCAGAATACTTTGAGATTGATGTGTGGTTTACTGTAACTCATTATTATGCTCATATTTTATATTCCTCTTTATGTTAATGATATCAGTTTCAATATTATCTTATAGGATTAGATTATTATTAATTGAATTAGTGAACGAACCACACTAATTCCTGGACGTACTTACCTCCAGTAATAACCCCCCAATGTAGGTGTTTGAGGTTTGTTTCATTTAATAATACAGCCCATTAATTATTATTATGATCATACTTTCTAGTTTTATCCATAGTCACTGGTTTCATCTAGGAATTATCTAATGATCAGAAATTCTCAGTTTCCCTCTTTACTTTAAAAGCGGGTGGTCCTTCGTAATTTAATTTACTACATTAATATTTAAATAATCAGAATCAAGCCCCAAATATCCCACAACGGGAGGGGGGGGGTGGCGAAGATTGGGGTGAGAGAGGGTGTGTGTGGGGAGAGAAATGGGAAAGAGGGTCAGGAGGGGGAGAAAAGGTGGAAGGAAGAGGGGGGATGTAGAGAGAGAGGAAAAGATGCGAGAGTGGGATGAGTGGTGAGGGAAGAGACAGATTGTCCCCTGACACAGGTGGGTGCCCCCCTCTTAGTGTACTATGACGACCCTTCTACAACTTCCCTTATTATGAAACACAACATGTTAGTCTCTGACACGGTCTAGTGCACTAATGTAGCTTATGAGTAAACACTTAACTCTGGAGACGTGTTCCCTGCACCATATATATGAATAAGAGAATGTTGGTATGTTTACTTGTCCCAGGTTGGAGGCCGGATGCTTGGTGCTAGTCTCACTCAACTTTCCAGGATGAACGGTCTCAGGTACGGGATGGACATAGGCCGGTCCTGGTTGGTCCTATATGTTCTATTAAGAGAGGCTCGGGTCAATACTGACCCTCCCACATAATCAGTGTAAGGTGGTTTGGCGAGACCCTAGATTTTGATTCGAAAACTATGAATGCTACTGAACTCAATGAGCCACCTCTGATCCTCATAGTGCACCCAGAGTTTGTCAGTGCAGACTACTGTATCACATGTCTTTGTATGATCAACCATCCTGTGTGACGGGGATTTTAGCATCACGTAGCTAGCTTCTTGACACAGTGTACTCCCCTTCATATAGTCTAGGGCAGCTGCACAAATGCGGATGTATCTAAATGTGTTAATAAAAAGACTACTGAACTACTGAGCAGGCCCGGTATAACTAACCATCCTGTCTTTACAAAAATAAAGATCCATCTTCCAACTTAGCCAATAAATCCTTTTGTGTGCATTTTGTGAGAGATAACACCATTGTCACATTTGTCGAAAGCTTACATGAAATGTTGACCAGACCACACACTAGATGGTGAAGGGACGACGACGTTTCGGTCTGTCCTGGACCATTCTCAAGTCGATTGTCATTCCCAATCGACTTGAGAATGGTCCAGGACGGACCGAAACGTCGTCGTCCCTTTACCTTCTAGTGTGTGGTCAGGTCAACATACTTTAGCCATGTTATTGTGACTCATCGCCTGCTTACATGAAATCAGTGTAGTGTTTTGCTACACGAGTGTTTTGCTTGTCTTGCATGGCCTGTAGGACCATGCAAGACAAGTGGTCCTGCAGGTGTGAGAGGCAACAGTGTTCTGTACTGAACCCATCTTGTCCAGGATTATGTAGATATTGATTTCATATATTTTGTGATCATTCTTCTTAGCACTTTTTCAAAGATTTTTACGATATATGATATTAGAGCTATCGGTCAATAATTTTTTGTCTTTGCCTTATTACCTCCTTTATGGAGTAGTGCTGTCTGCGCTGTTTTATGCATGTGAGGGATAACATAATTTTCTAGGCTCCGTCTCCAATAATGTTAAGGACCTGTGATAGTGATTTTTTGGAATTTGGGAATTGAATATGAAATTCCAGGAATCAGGGCCTGGTGCAGGGTGCACTATGGGCATAATGTGTATAACAACCTCAAAACCTAGTTGGGTTAGTGTGACATCTCAAATATGGTTTGATGTTGACATAACATTAATGAAGAATTCGTTTGAATCATCGATGTTGAGTGTATTTAAGGGTTCATAGAAGACAGAATCGTACTGTAGCCTCAACATTTTACTCATTTCTTCGTTGTCGTCTGTGAGAGAGCCATCTTCACTGCCTGTGGGCCTAACGCTAGATGTAGTTTTGTTCTAGATCTTCCATAATATACTAGCCCATCTTCATAGGGTGTATTATACATCAACCTAGCTAGATTTTCTATTAGATTTTGTTCAAAATACTCAAATTTGTCCAATACATCTTTCCCAAATGATAGAGGTCTTCGTAAGACATCTTCCATAAAAGAGTAAATTAGTTATCTATGAAATCTTCCTTAAAAGCCTAGAAAGTTTTCGTATGACTTCTTCGCCGAAAGCTTACTTTGTGTATGTATTAAGAGCTTACCCCAAACACCAAGTAAGTCTTCCGAGGATGACTTCCTGGAAGCCTACCTGTTGTTGAGACTAACTTACACCTCAGAACACACAGCACAGTCTCCTTGAAATTCTTCCTCTCAAAAACCTATCACACTCTGCTCTGTACTGTGTGAAAAAGAAATACTCCCTAAGATATGTTTTCTTCTTTAGCATTTACACTTGACGATATTCACCCAACACAAGTATACCACTCACCATTCTAGGATACATTCCTGGGGCCAGATTCACGAAGCAGTTACGCAAGTACTTACGAACCCCAGGCCAGATTCACGAAGCTGTTACGCAAGTACTTACGAACCCCAGGCCAGATTCACGAAGCAGTTACGTAAGTACTTATAAACGTGTGCATCCGTCCTCAATCTTTGACGGTTTGTTTACATTTATTAAACAGTTTACAAACATGAGAACTTCCTAATCCACTGTTGTTATTGTTATAAACAGCCTTCTGATGTTTCGGAGCTCATTAACTGTTTAATAATTGGAAACAAAGCCGCCAAAGTTTTAAAGATTGCGAAAAGATGTACAGGCTCGTAAGTACTCGCGTTACTGCTTTGTGAATCTGGCCCCTGACTCATGTCCTACTTCGCCAGGCCAGGATACACCGCAATCTAAATTCCAACACAATTAAAAAAAAAAAAAGATATTTCATCTTCAATCCAGCATGTTGTGTTCGTAGTACATCCCACATTTACCAAGCTCAAAAGTTTCCTTAGACGAGTCTACACAAGTAAAGTTTGGTATAATTTGTTATAGGTCACACATTCATACTTTTTGTTTAAGAATATAAACTCCTTAAACCCTCCCCCAGCCTTCCTAAGACACGAGGCCCTCTTGCTGGGGGAAGACGGGGAGCAGGAGGCGCTCACCGAAGCTTTGAGTGATCCAGATGCCGAACATGTCGAGGTGGAGGAGGGACTTGTAGCAGGACTCGCCGGCGCGGTGGTTCATGAAGAGGTGGTAGATGGTGGAGCCGACCCAGGGACTGACGGTGGAGACGAGGTGCGTCCACGGCAGCACCGGCACCGTGATGTCCGCCCACGGCAGCAACGACCGCCACCACACCAGGATATACATCATGGGCACACCTGCAACCACCAGACAATATCACGTTACTTCACCTCAACCTGATCCCAAGGGCGAGATAAGTATTTATAAACAAAAAGCAGGCAACACTGGCATACATTTTGGACCGGCCGTCACATAATAAAATATTCCTGGCTGGTATTGACGATGCCTGTACGAGAGGGGAAGGGAGCTATGAGAAAGCGCCAAGCCATTACGACTATATAACACTTGGAAGGGGTCAGGATAAGGATTTGGGATGGGACGGGGGTGGAGGAATGGTGCTCAACCACTTGGACGGTCGGGGATTGAACGCCGACCTGCAAGAAGTCAGACCGTCGCTCTACCGTCCAGCCCAAGTGCTTGGGTTACCAATACGAGAGTCAGAACACATAAGACGAGGGCCGTCAGAGGTATTAGATTCACCATGACATTTATGGAGCAGTAAACAGTCAAGAGGATCATTGGTAAGGCAGGACTTCTCATCATCCTGAAAATCAAGACACGCTACGAGGTGATAAAGAGACTGATAGTGCGACCATGCTGCTCTGACAGCTGGTTAAGGCATCAGGTGAAAGGACAATGGTATAGGTACCTGGATGGGGTTGTGGCAGTTCTTCTACTTCTAAATATTCCAATAATGTAACGAAACGCTGCACGTACTAGTGGCTTTACAAGATTGTAAATACTATGCAATGTATTCTGTGGGGGTTTTCTTTTTTGCTTTCACCACTGCAATGCGTACGTCGCCAATGTACATGTGGCAGATGCTTCACGAAGCTGTCGGAATTAGCAGAATGGAAAATACGAGAGCAACCGTACAGGGCCTGGGAGCAAGGTCGAGTTAGAGTCCTTGAGGGTCTCTTCTCAGACTAGCCTCACCTGGTCCTGGTCCACGTTGATCGTTGGAATCTCCTCAATGTTTTAACACTTTAAGGGACTCCTAGGGTCCTCATCACATTTATAGTTTAGTGAATAATAGGCAACTCGGTGTTGAAGACACCTGGAGCTGAAGGCTTAAGTAATAGTTGGCAGTATTCAGAAGTGGTTCAACGGAAACACCGCATAAAGCTTAACAGTAGTTTATTTACTAACTTAACCACTGATACAAAGGGTGCTTGATTTACTTTAGTTTGGCATCAGCAAAGCTATGGTTATATTAGCGAGACTCTTGACGTCTGGCTAAACGACTCGTATCCACTCGTGGAGAAACACCTAACTTAACACAGTTGACAGTCAATCATTAACACGGCAACCTAACCGCCGGTGTGCAAAGGGATCACAAGAGTTCCAACCGGATACTCGGGTAATGATGATGCGCAATAAATCAACAAATACACTGTCAATGGGACAGGCAATAACATGCACAATAATAATCACACACAATACTAAATGTGTGGTGTATGTGAAGCTCACATTCACAGACTAGTGAAATGCAGTGATACCACACAGATAAACACGCATACACCGTCGATTCACCTATGACCTGTGACAGGTATGAGAAGGTGAGAACTGTGGTTGATCCATCAGATCAACACAGACACAATAAAACAATGACAAGATTCTTGTACTTACAGATAAGGTACCTTTCCTTTCTCACTCACTCACTCAGGCACATTTATACAAGCACTCGTAGGTGGCCTGACAGCTGGTTTCGCTCGTAGACACACGGAGGGTACTTGCAGTAGGGTGGGCTGTATGCTTAACAGACAGACGCCCGCACACACACTGGCGCTGGCGATGAGTAACGTGGTGACATCACGTAGTAGTGAGGGCGGCGGCGGGCGCCTCGAGGTACTGAGGTACTGAGGTACACGCTCAGGACAGAGTGGCGGCGGCTGCGGTACCATGCAGGTACACTTGTGGTAAAGTCACACACAGGTTACTTAGGCGGCGGCACTGCCTTAGTTCACTCTAAGTCACTCACAACGATCTTTGTCACCAGGGGTTACCTGACACCAGTCTGTTTCGCTCTGGAGATTTGTCACTTTAGGCTTCTGAACAATATATTCACACTCGTGATTCTGGGTGAGTGTGTGGTATATTGTAGAGATGCTGAGTTAACTTGACGGTGAGGAATAGACGGTGTTCAGTCTAGTGGCCAGTAGACAGAACAGAACCCGTCCTCTGGGTTTGGTCTCCCTCACTTGAATGGGTTTTGCCTGAAGCTCAGGGCATCTTGTGGGACACACACAAGGGGATTACAATTTGATCAATAGCATTGCAGCAAATGGGCAGGAACCAATCATATTAGCTCGTTCGATGAGCAGTAGCAGGAGTGACGTCATGAACACGTCACGACCACATCATAGCTGTTATTCACCATCGCGCTGGTTGACCCCAGAGGTCAGACGGTCGCTGGCGTCTCCCCTCTGTCTCTCTTCACCGGCCAATGTACTCACTGACCCTTGGTGGCAAGTATGCTTAACTTCCCTGTATCTACTTCCTGCCTGGACATATGGCGGCCTCCGTATTATGAAAGTGTTCCTGGTTAAGTGGGCATCCTGGAGATACCCAACATGCCAGGTCACTATCCAGGGTTAAGAGATAGGCTTGTGCACGAAGATCGGTGCACTGTGCACTGCAATGAGCCATTCCAGTCAGCTGTGGGAGAATCTTGAGAGACACTCTCTCACATATTCTCACAAACCCAATGTACCTTCTTGTATATAAAAAAAAAAATATATAAATAAATAAATATCCCCGTTGAAGAGCAGAGGTGCAACAGGTACTCTGAGAGAGAACTATCAACATCAGAGGCCCGAGACTGTTCAACACGCTTCCACTACACATAAGGGGCATAACTGGCCGACCCCTCACAGTGTTCAAGAGAGAACTGGATAAAAACCTAGAAAGGATACCTGGTCAACTAGGCTGTGACTCATACGTCAGGCTGCGAGTAGCCGCGTCCAACAGCCTGGTTGACCAGACAACCAACCAGGAGGACTGGTCGAGGACCGGGCCGCGGGGACGCTAAGCCACGAAATCATCTGAAGGTAACCTCAAGGCAAAGTAACCCCTAAGCCCGGCCCGGGGCCAGGCTTGACTTGTAAGAGCTTGGTCCAACAGACTGTTGCTTGACGCGGCCCGCAGGCCCACATTCACATTTATTAGTACATATAGCACCTCTGGGAGTTTGCACCACCTGCTGTAATAGATCTGACCAAATGTACCTCGCCAGCACAACTATACACACACCGTGTGTCACTACCACAGGTGTCAGACAACTGTACCTCGCCAGCACAACTATACACACACCGTGTGTCACTACCACAGGTGTCAGACAACTGTACCTCGCCAGCACAACTATACACACACCGTGTGTCACTACCACAGGTGTCAGACAACTACTTACATTATGTACCAAATGTTCGCTCACCCAGCTGATAATACAACATCTAGGACCGAAAATATTTTAGATTTGATCCTCACAAACAATGAAGAAATAATTAGGGACATTACAATGTCAGATACCACATACTCAGACCACAAGCTCATTGAAGTACAACTACCATCACTACTTGTAATACATCTAAAAAAATCGATGCAGCCAGACGGGTTATTCAACAAATTCAATTTTAATAACAGTCAAAGGGAAACTGTTCAAAGTAACAAAACTCCCACGCAAGGAATAGAACAACTGACTGCATAAGGATACAAAGAGTGTTTTAGACTCTTTAGTAAGTTCAGTAGAACTTCGGTTTCAACTCTTTTTACCATGTCGTAGCTCAGTCGATTAAGGCAGCGTCTGGGATGCTCTCGGACGTAGGTTCGAATCCTCGTCACGGCCCTTGTGGATTTGTTCATGAGTTTTAGACATGTTCCACTGTGGAAAGCCAGAAAGCGGACCAGCTTAGAAAGAGAACACAGACGGCACAACGGAAGGAAAAAAAAACGGAAATGCTTAAGCAGACACGACCATCCTGCAAAAAAAAAGAATAATTTAAACAGGGAGATTAATAAAATATAACAGAGACTGATGCAATAATATCAAATTGAAGAAATGGTAATAGAATAGAAAGTCATACGGGAGATAAAGAAAAGTTCAAAATATTTCTTAACATATGCGAAAACGAAATAGAGGATGACGAAGAAATAAGCAAAATCCGAAAGAAAAGCAGTATGAGGATATGTTTACCTCTCCAATAAACAGAATGAAAGTTGAAGATCCAGAAAGCTTCTTTATGCACGATATCCAAACCCCTGAAAATATAATTGATATCAACACGAACTCTGCTCATTTTGAAAGAGAAATTGACAACATGCTCATGCACTCAGCCCCGAGTCCAGACTCACGGAATATTTCTTTATGAAGAAATGCAGAGTGCCAGTAGCACAGGCACTCAGTGTAGTGTGGAGGAAGAGCTCGAACACTGGGAGATAAGAGAAGTGCTTAAAGCAGCAGACATAGTCCCTCAACACAAGAGTGGAAGCAAAACTTTACCTAAGAATTATAGACCAGTTGCACTAACGTACCACAGAATATAAATATTTGAGAGTGATCAGGAGTCAGGTCACTAGTATCATGGAGACCAATGGCCTCCACAACCCAGGCCAACATGGATTTAGAGCGGGAAGATCATGCCTCTCACAGCTACTTGACCACTACGACAAAGTCACTGAGGCATTAGAAGAAAAACACTGCAGATGTGGTATACTCGGCCTTCGCAAAGGTCTTTGATAAATGTGACCATGGAGTGATAGCTCATAAGATGAAGTCAGCGGGACTAACAGGTAAAGTAGGGTGATAGATATTCAATTTTCTGTCTAACTGACTGTAAAGAGTAACGGTCAACGAAATAAAATTGAGTCCAATCACAGTTAAAAGCTCTGTGCCTCAGAGCTCAATCTTTGCACCACTGGTTTTCCTTATTCACATTTCAGCTATAGACAACAATACAAGTGACAACTTCGTATCACCTTTTACAGATGAGACAAAAATCAGCATGAACATTACCTCTGCTGAAGACATTGAAAAACTATAAGCTGTCAGAAAACCCGACACAATTTACTAATATTAAATACAATAAGTAGATAATATTGTTGCTGTTGTATACATAAGTTAACCCATAGAAAATGTACCCTGTAGTGGAAATTTCCGTCAATAGAAAACGGGATATCATTGCCACATAGTGCTATAAATTCACCTGCTATTCTGTTGGGAATTATTTCTTAATACACCAGTCTTTGGACTTTTAACATCATAAAAACATCTCATTTGAATTAACTTAATTATCAGTATCAAAATAGAGTAAATGTGACTTGTCTACCACTTGTTGACATCTGGACAAAGAGCTAGGGCGTCAGTGGGGGGGGGGGGGGGGGAGAGGTCAGCCATTGTTATTGTCAGAGGCGCTGGAGCAAATTGAGCTCCTATAATTCTCCCTTGGACGAAGAGTTATGGAGATAAAATTAGTGCTTCTTCCATCATCAAGACGCAGTCAACATCCAAACAAGGGAAGTGTCTTACCGAAACCCGTTTATTACCACATTTCTGGCCAGTTAATGTTAGGTAGATATGGGGCGAACCGGTTAGCACACATGCGACATCACCCAGGTATAGAAGAGGAAGTAAGAATTATTCTTGGTACATCAGTTACTTGGGTGGTGGATGCTAGTCTCTCAACTACGAAGATTATTTGTGTCTTCATCCTTGATTATACCTGGTGGACTAGGCCTACTGTATAATAAGATTAGGTCTCTAAATTTTCATTACTAATATATGTAGTTTATTACTGTAGTTTGATTGGCTGCATATATATAAATTTATTATAAACCCCCTAATGTGTACGGAGTCGATTTGTGAGAATATTGCAGAAATAGTCCGTTAAACATCATACAAATTGCTATCAAAATATATAAATTAACGTAAATATAAATTCTATATAAATTCATATAAATTAAATAAATATAAATCTCACGAGTCGGTTCCCCAGACAAGCAGATATTAACAAAGTTTTCAACTGGCCAGCAGACAATAACATGATGATTACCAGTGATAAATTCCAGTTACTCAGGTACGGTAAACATGAAGACCTGAAGCATAATAGAGGGTACAAAACACAGTCAAGTCTACAGGACAGCAACATGTATAGGATCTGGGAATAATGTTGTCGATGACTTGACGTTTAGTGACCATAACCAAGCAAATATTGCGTCAGCCAGAAAAATGATACGATGGATAATGAGAACCTTCAAATCCAGGGATCCCACTGCAATGCCCATACTATTGAAATCACTTGTGTTGTCTCGTCTTGAGTACTGCTCAGTACTCACTTCCCCCTTCAGAGCAGGAGAGATTGCTGAAATAGAGGGAATACAGAGAACATATACGGCACGCATAGACGCGATAAAGCACCTAAATTATTGGGATCGTCTCAAAGTTCTCAAAATGTACTCACTAGAAAGAAGACGAGAGAGATATCAAATAATATAAACAAGGAAAATACTGGAGGGACAGGTCCCAAATTTACACTAAATAGTAACATACTGGAGTGAACGATATGGAAAGAAATGCCGAAGAGAGCCACTGAACAACTGAGGTGCAATAAACACAATCAAAGAACACTGTATGAACACCAGAGGTCCACAGTTGTTCAACATCCTCCCAGGATGTATAAGAAATCTTGCTGGTACAAAAGTGGACGTCTTCAAGAAAAAACTGGACGTTTTGTTTTCTGCAAGAAGTGCCGGACCAACCGGGCTGTTGTGGATATGATTACCTGCACCTATCAACATCCCGTTGGACCAAGCTCTCGCCCCGGGCCATCCTTGGGGAGTAGAAGAACTCTCAGAACCTCATCCAGTTACAATCCTGGTACATTAAATTCACTCTACCAATTCCCTCGTCTTCCCTCCCACTCCCCCCCCATTGGGCACCATTCCTCCCCCCTCCCCCCCGTTCCATCCCAAATCCTTATCCTGATCCCTTCCAAGTGCTATATAGTCGTAATGGCTTGGCGCTTTCCCCTGATAGTTCAAATCCCCCCCCCCCCACGCCACCTCCTTCCCTTGCCCCCCCCCTAACACCCACCAGCTTAACCACTCTTCCCTTCGTAAAATATAATATTAAGGAGCAATTAAATTACTTTGTGTGTTTAAGGAAATAACTTTCCTTATGCCGAAAAAGTTGTCGATCTTTTCCACCAATATTTCACACTTGACCAGAATCGAATACGAGAATCGGGTGGGAGGGGGGGGGAGAGGGTGGGGGGGGGGAGAGCGTGGTGGTGGGGGGGGGAGAGCGTGGTGGTGGGGGGGGGGAGAGGGTGGTGGGGGGGGGAGCGTGGTGGTGGGGGGGAGAGGGTGGTGGGGGGGGAGAGGGTGGTGGGGGGGGGAGAGGGTGGGGGGGGAGAGCGTGGTGGTGGGGGGGGGAGAGGGTGGTGGGGGGGGGAGCGTGGTGGTGGGGGGGAGAGGGTGGTGGGGGGGGAGAGGGTGGTGGGGGGGAGAGGGTGGTGGGGGGGGAGAGAGGGTGGTGGGGGGGGGAGAGAGGGTGGTGGGGGGGAGGGGGGGGGTGTAAATAATGTATATAAATAAAAATGTAAATGTTCGTTTGCTGAAAGTCTTAAATCTCAGAAAGTTCTTCATCGATTGCTTTGAAATTTTGACACAACGTTCCGTTCGAATACGCGCAAGTGTTTTTTTTTTTATACTATATAGGTGTCACACCTGTGACAGGTAAAAAACATATTTTTGGGGGGAAAAACAGTTTTTTATGTGAGGGAACGGTGGGGGAGGACGAGGGGACGGTGGAGTGGGTAACGGTGGGGGAGGACGAGGGGACGGTGGAGTGGGGAATGGTGGGGAAGACGAGGGGACGGGGGAGAGTCGGGAGTTCTAGAGTCAATCAATCTCTATATCTCCACAGACAATGGAACAACAAAAAATATTGTATACCCACAGGCATTGTGAGATTAAACATATTAGAAACGTGCTCTTTCTTTTTTCTTTCTTATCCATTTAACCAGACTGAGCCACAGCAACGCGTAGCCGGGTACAGCTAGCTAACAATAATTCTTAAATCGTTTAACCTAAACCTTCCCTGACCAGACTATGGCTGTCCCATACCGCAGACTACAAAACTACCCCCTACAAATTTGGCCCAACCGTGCGACACAGTGGTTACAAGGATCAGGTTGGCTTACCGTTACCTGTGGCAGGTGGCTGCAGGTGACGGAGCTGCAATCTCCCAATCCTGAGCACTCCAGTTGCAAACTCTGTGAGCAGGAACTGCGGCATGATCTCCCGCACTACATCACTGAATGCCCAGTTATTAGACCTTTCAGACCAGTTGGCACGAGGTACCTGGAGCTTTGCAATTACTTTATTCACTCTCGTATTCTTGAAGATATCCTCACAGTATACCCAAAATTTGCCAGTGCAGGCTATTAAACACATGGCTCTGTATGACTAACCATCCTGCGAGATGGGGACTTGTATTACCACTGCTACCTTATTCAATCTTGTGTTGTTGATATCCTCAAAATGCATCCAGGGTCTGCCAGTGCAGACCGCTTATCACATGCCGCTGTATGACTAACCATCCTGTGTGATGGGGATTTTTTAGCATCACCTAGTTAGCTTTTTTGACACACTGTATTCCACTTCATATAGTCTAGGGCAGCTGCACTAATGCACATGTACCTAATATGTTAATAAAAAAAAAAAAAAAAAAAAATTGGCCCAACCGTCTGGCCTCAAACTGTAGAGAGACGCACAGGCAGACATTCCCTCTTATAGTATTGATATATATATATATATATATATATATATATATATATATATATATATATATATATGTCGTACCTAGTAGCCAGAACGCACTTCTCAGCCTAATATGCAAGGCCCGATTTGCCTAATAAGCCAAGTTTTCATGAATTAATTGTTTTTCGACAACCTAACCTACCTAACCTAACCTAACCTAACTTTTTCGGCTACGTAACCTAACCTAACCGATAAAGATAGGTTAGGTTAGGTTAGGTAGGGTTGGTTAGGTTCGGTCATATATCTATGTTAATTTTTACTCAAATAAAAAAAAATTGACCTCTCACATAATGAAATGGGTAGCTTTATCATTTCATAAGAAAAAAAATAGAGAAAATATATTAATTTAGGAAAACTTGGCTTATTAGGCAAATCGGGCCTTACATAGTAGGCTGAGAAGTGAGTTCTGGCTACTAGGTACGACATATATATATATATATATATATATATATATATATATATATATATATATATATATATATATATATATATATATATATATATATATATGTATATATATGAAGACATCTTCAGCGTTTGAAGTCCCTCCATCGTCCCAGTCAACGGTATTTTACAATTTTCTCCTGTTTGTCAAGCTTGAACACACCAGCAACAGTGCCAGTGAGGGAGGCCTACCACCTTAACAGCCGGGGCGGGATGGGGAAGGGCGGGGGCGGAGGGAGGCGCGTGAGGGAAAGTGAACCTTAGAGTAAGTCGTCACTAAGAACACCCGCTCACCACTCAGGCGGAGGAGGCTGGTAGTGGCCGCATTTCAAACTGCCCTCACCACCACACCACCCCACCACCTCCCTCGTGGGCTCAGTGAATGATAGTGAACAATTTCTGTCTGTTTGGTGTATACTTTGCGGCCCCGACATACAAAGTGAATACCATGTATATATAGTGCCATAGTGAAATATACATCTCAAAGTGCCAACTCCGATACTCAGTGCCATACACACCACAAAGTGTCAACCCCAGTTTATAGTGTCATACATATAACAAAGTGCCAATCCCATATTCTCAGTGTCATACATACCCTGGTGTACATATATATGAATGTATATTGTGTGTCATGTGTATAGCCCACTCGATACCACGCCTTCCCCCCCAAACCGACCCCATCCCCCCCCCCCCCCGCACCTCACTGCCCCTCAAGGCGACAACATCGTTCCGCCATCAGCCGACACCATTTCAGACCCATTAACCGTTGGTGAATCTGAGGTCTACAAAGCAGCCCTTTCTTTTCCACCTGGGTCAGCAGGCGGCTTTACAGGGTTAAAACCTCAACATATCAAGCAAATGTTAAATCCTGCGGTTGGTGATGCTGCACAAGATCTTCTTATGGAACTCACAAGGTTCGTCAACATGTGTCTGGCTGGTGAGATACCTGAGGTCATCAGGCCTCTCATTTTTGGTGCCTCCCTCTGTGCTCTCAAAAAGAAGGACGAAGGAATCAGGCCAATCGCTGTTGGCAACACTCTCCGACGCCTGATTGCCAAGGCTGCTACGAGGGTTGTCAGCCAGCAAGCGGCTGAATTGCTGAAACCAATCCAGCTAGGATTTGGAATCCCCCAAGGCTGTGAAGCGGCTGCCCATGCAGCACGAGCATACATCACCAACATTTCTGATGAAAAGGCCCTGCTCAAACTGGACTTTAAGAATGCCTTCAACATGGTCAGAAGAGATGCAGTACTTTGTGCCGTACATCGCCATTTCCGGCCCCTCTACCCGTTCATACTATCGTGCTACAGTGGCGAGTCAAAACTGCTCTTTGGTGAACATGAAATCAGATCATGTGAAGGTGTTCAGCAAGGTGATCCTCTTGCTCCCCTTCTTTTCTGCTTAGTCTTAAAAGAAATCACCGAAAGCTTGTCCAGCGAGTTCAACATCTGGTTTTTGGATGATGGCACTATAGCTGGCACCGTAGACCACCTCTTGTCAGATATCAGGAAAATAAGGGAGCAAGAAGTAAGCCTGGGTCTCGTCCTGAACCCTTCCAAGTGTGAAGTAGTCTCCTCCAACCCAGACATCGTAGCTAGAATAAGGTCTGCCTTGCCTGGAGCCCATGTCATTAGGGCCGAGAACAGCACCCTCCTTGGAGCTCCCCTCGGGTCTAATGCCATTGAGGAGATCCTCGACAAGAAAATCGCAGACCTTAGGAGGATGGAAGACAGAATAGGTGACATCGATGCCCACGATGCTTTTTATCTCCTCACCAAATGCCTATCCCTTCCGAGGCTAACCTACTTTCTGAGGTGCGCCCCATCTTACAACAACCCAAAGCTTGACGAGTATGACCTCCTACTGAAGACCATGCTGGAAAAAGTTGTTAACCTCTCCCTCAACGAATGCCAGTGGAAACAAGCCACTCTTCCTGTCAGGCTCGGTGGCTTGGGTGTCCGCACCGCCACCCAAATTGCTGTCCCAGCCTTCCTGTCTTCCTCCTCAGCATCAGATGACCTGGTTAAGGAAATTCTACCTGACACCCTGAGTGATGTAGCTGGGATACAGGACCCCCACTACACGGAATGCGACACGAAATGGGGTGCCATGACAGACCCAGCACTCAGACCAGCCATGCCGAAAGCCAAGAAACAATCCAGTTGGGACAGCCCCATTGTAGACAAAGAAGCCACAGCTTTGCTGGAGGCAGCAACAACCCCCAGTGATCGTGCACGCCTCACAGCTGTGCAGGCTCCCCATGCAGGGGACTTCCTTCTGGCAGTCCCTATGTCTGCGACAGGCACACGTCTTGATCCGCAGGAGCTCCGTATTGCAGTCGCTCTCCGCCTTGCTGCCCCTATCCACACTGTTCACAGGTGTATTTGCGGCGAGGCAGATGCTGACGAATATGGATTGCATGGCCTGCACTGTGGAAAATCGGGTGGTTGGCACACTAGACACGACGAAGTCAACGACATCATTAAAAGAAGCCTTGCCTCTGCTCAGTGTCCAGCGGAGAGAGAGCCCCGCAACCTACTGAACCGTGACTCTGTTAGCTTTGCCGGCCGACCAGACGGAATCACACTGCGTCCGTGGAAGGGTGGCAGGCAGTTAGCATGGGACTATACTTGCGTATCCACCCTGGCAACGACATACATCACCCTCTGCCGGCACGGCAGGAGCCGCAGCGACACACAGAGAAAAACAAAAGTCAGTCAAGTACAGGCAATTAGATCAAAGGTACAATTTCGTTCCAATAGGGTCTGAGACCCTAGGCCCATGGGGTGAGAGTGCAAGAAGGTTTCTTAAGGATCTTGGTTCCAAGCTCATTGACACCACAAGAGACCCTAGAGCAGCAAGTTTTCTCTTTCAGCGCCTCAGTGTCGCGATCCAGAGGGGAAATGCCCGCTGCATCCTCGGTTCCTGCCCGGCGTCGGAGGAGTTCGAGGAAATCTACAGCCTCTAGGAAGCGAACTTTTTCTTGTGTCCTCTTAATGTTCATTTTTTGTATAAAATCAGATATGTAACTGTATAACCTTGCATAATAAAGTGTACATCATAATAAAAAAAAAAAGGGGGTGGTAGGAGAAGTGAACACTCTTTCGTATTCAGAGTTAAATGTCAAGTTTTTCCCCGAGTGCTCTGTGTTCCCTTCTCTGAGGCTGTGGGTCCCTATAATTGCACCAGTGGTGGTACCCCCCTATATATGTATATATATATATATATATATATATATATATATATATATATATATATATATATATATATATATATATATATATATATATATATATATATGGTGTTAAATATGACCGAAAGGCTCATAAAACGGAGGAAAGTGTCCTGAAAGATATTATTAATAGGAACATTATCCCCACAGACACCAATGAGAAGATACAATTAACAATTTACTACAAAAACAAGAAGACAGCAAACCTACTTATGAAGAACTCTCCAGACACCAAACAGAGCGCCTTAAGAGAGACCAACGTCGTCTATGCTTTCACATGCCCACTTGGGGACTGTCAGCCCCAAAGATCTCGGTATATAGGCATGACAACAACGTCTCTCTCTAGGGGATTAACACTGCACAAGCAACAGGGCTCCATCAAGGAACATATAATCTCCTCACACAACCAGACCATCACCAGAGACATCTTAACAAGCAACACAGAAATTATCGACAGATACAACAACAACAAGAGACTCGACATCAGCGAGGCCCTACACATCAAAAAGTCAAAACGAACACAGCCAATTAACACATAATTACATTCTACCAACTTCAAGACAGAAGTGGGTAGAATTTCTCTGCACACAGAAACAGCAGAAGCAAGAATATAGAACACACAATGGCCTATTAATACCCATTGTGCCATTGATCAACTTGTTCATCTCAGTCATGTCCTATATCATCTCACCTCAAGCGAATATAAGCATTGGCAGAGTATGGAAAATTTGTCTTTGAAAATGTAAAGAGTGCCATGCGAAATGCTTCCCTTAGGCGTCAGACCATAAATATAGTGTAAAAATGACCTCTAGAGAGTTAATTTTTCAACTTCCCTCAACAGTGAAGAAAAACATTAGAAATATTGAGAAGATTCGTGTTAAAATCATTAATCTTACCCTTTCGGTCATAGTCATCACCATATATTTACCAGAAAGCCTGCTACGAAAATATACCAATATATATATATATATATATATATATATATATATATATATATATATATATATATATATATATATATATATATATATATATATAATATATATGCAGACAAAAGTAGAGACTTCAAATACAAACACAAACAGACACACTCAAGAAACTTACAGTACACTTTAAACCTCAAAATTGATTAGACTTGACCAACACACTTTCAGAGGATTCAGATGACCTCGTATTTGACAGATAGAATTACTCTTTCTTTTTAATGATGAAGGATATGACTAATGCATCCACGTCTGGCTGTGAGGGGGGAGGGGGGCTTTTCAGGAAGGTAGGGAGTGAGTTATATAGGGAGTGAGTTATATAGGGGAGGGAGGTATCTATAGAGAGAGAGAGAGAGAGAGATAAGAATATAGGGAAGGATTTATATAAAAAAGTAGGCTGGGATAATTGTTGTTAGATGGAGAGAGAGAGAGAGGTAGGGACATATTTATGCCTGAAGAAGAGCGGTCTGGATAATGTTGAGTGATATACACAGAACTATAACATAAGGTCCGGCATGGTCTATGTCGCTCCTCACCAAGGAGTCCCCGCCAGACACCAAACTACCACCTTGCTACAACCTTCCAACAAGTTGTAACACCTGCTAACAGATTGTAACAATCAATATAACAAGTTGTGCCAACGTTCTAACACGTTATAAAAACGTTATACCAAGATGTAACAACTTACAAGTTGTAACAAGCAGGGGAAACAGGGACAATTGTGTTGTGTGTTTGCAAGGGGGAACGCTTTTACAATATTACTGCGTGTCAGATGTCCAGACTTTATAAGAATTGTAACACTGTAAGGTGTTTGGTTTAGTTGTATTTAAAATACATAGAGATACATGAGTCACAGACAAGGATTTGACAGGCGCCATTCTGGCGGCCTGAATCTCACACCTCTTAGAGTTAATGACCACCAAGTGACCTGAGGTCAGATCATGCGAATTTCACCTTGCTTCTACTAATCTTATAATTGGAGCCTGGTAGCCTTCACACATGCCGACGTTTAAGGAGTGGCTTGGTAGAGTACCTGAGGCTATCTACTTGTGGGCAGAGTTAGTTACTAGGTTCCCCAATATATACTCGGAGAGCTATCGATTCGAGAGCATTAACGAGGGAGAAGAACAGGAGCCAGCAGAGGAGAGAAGACGGCCTAGCAGGGAGGCTGTCGGCCGGCAGGGCGGGACAGTCTCTGTCAGCTACAGACCCCCCCCCCCCCCCTCTATCCAGCTATATGCAGACACTTGGTGAGTTGAACATTATGGTGACTTGGTCGTGTTTACAAGTGTTGTGTGATGATCAGGGGCAGACAGTTGTAGGGTTCTCAAATTCTTGGCTGATGGCTCACTTTGAATATTAATCTTTAACAATTTAATGGGATTGCTTAAGTTATGATACTTATCATGAAAAATATAATTGTTGAATTTATTATTTAAATGGTCTTTCACTTTGTTCCCTAGAGTTTTTGAGTTGAGGTGAGAAAGCCTCTGTGGTTACTGGTTTCATGATTTATTGAGTACATGGTACAGAGGGAACATACTAATAATGACCTCATGATAACATCTTTGTGAAAATTGTGATACAAACAAGTTCCATTCCTTGTCTTGTATGTAATGGTCTTGAATGGATGGTGGCAGCATTTCCTATTTCTCCTTCTACTATCTACTTTTCGTCTTCTACTATCTACTCTTCTACTTCTACTATCTACTCTTCTACTTCTACCTATCTATTCCTCTCCCTCCACCCCTCTCCGAACTTTCCCTTTCAGCTAATGACCCTCCTCGCTCCTCCCACCTCTCTCCCTCTCACCCCAAACCCTCACTAATTACTTCACTAGTCTTCCCTTTCCTTTCGTGTCTCTTATACGTTTGTGGCAGTGAAAAGTGTTCTAGAGTTCTCTCTAGAGTTTCGGGTAGCTGATCAAGTTACGGCGCCTTGTAGTCTTAGCACCTAGGTAGTCAAATACCTAGGTTACAAGGTGTTGAACGAGAGAGGTTGCCTTAGGAACTCTGGGAGTGCTCTAGAATAGTTACCTAACTGGGGACGGGATAACGGACTAGAGAGAGCTGTTTCCCCCGGCCTCGTTAGTTAACTGGGGGGTGGAATAATGGACAAGATAGAGCTATTTTCCCCACCCTCCGTTACAGAATTAGGCTCAAGTTGACACCTACACAATACACATTAGTTACATTTCAGTAAATAACTTGTAATAGATGTATTAAATCTATTCTTTAACAATTCCAATTCCTCAAGAATAACCTTCAGCTGAAGGAGGTAATAGATAGTATATCGTAACTATAATGTATATATGTGGAGTGTTAATACAATAATGTATATATGAGTAGTGGAAATACAGTAATGTATATATGTGGAGTGTTAATACAATAATGTATATATGAGGAGTGACAGTCAACGGACGTGACTGTCAACGGACGTGACAGTCAACGGACGTGACTGTCAAGGGACGTGACAGTCAACGGACGTGACAGTCAAGGGACGTGACAGTCAATGAACGTGACAGTCAACGGGCGTGACAGTCAACGGACGTGACAGTCAACGGACGTGACAGTCAACGGACGTGACAGTTAAGGGACGTGACAGTCAAGGGACGTGACAGTCAAGGGACGTGACAGACAACGGACGTGACAGTAAAGGGACGTGACAGTCAACGGACGTGACAGTCAACGGACGTGACAGTCAACGGACGTGACAGTCAACGGACGTGACAGTCAAGGAACGTGACAGTCAAGGGACGTGACAGTCAAGGGACGTGACAGTCCAGGGACGTGACAGTCAAGGAACGTGACAGTCAACGGACGTGACAGTCAACGGACGTGACAGTCAAGGGACGTGACTGTCAAGGGACTTGACAGTCAAAACGGACGTGACTGTCAACGGACGTGACAGTCAAGGGACGTGACAGTCAAGGGACGTGACTGTCAAGGGACGTGACAGTCAAAACGGACGTGACTGTCAACGGACGTGACAGTCAAGGGACGTGACTGTCAAGGGACGTGACTGTCAAGGGATCAACAGAGACTCCAGGAGGAGGCCACGTGGATCAACAGAGACTCCAGGAGGCCACGTGGATCAACAGAGACTCCAGGAGGAGGCCACGTGGATCAACAGAGACTCCAGGAGGCCACGTGGATCAACAGAGACTCCAGGAGGCCACGTGGATCAACAGAGACTCCAGGAGGAGGCCACATGGATCAGCAGAGACTCCAGGAGGCCACGTGGATCAACAGACTCCAGGAGGCCACGTGGATCAACAGAGACTCCAGGAGGCCACGTTGATCAACAGAGACTCCAGGAGGAGGCCACATGGATCAGCAGAGACTCCAGGAGGCCACGTGGATCAACAGAGACTCCAGGAGGCCACGTGGATCAGCAGAGACTCCAGGAGGCCACATGGATCAACAGAGACTCCAGGAGGCCACGTGGATCAACAGAGACTCCAGGAGGAGGCCACGTGGATCAGCAGAGACTCCAGGAGGAGGCCACGTGGATCAGCAGAGACTCCAGGAGGCCACGTGGATCAGCAGAGACTCCAGGAGGCCACGTGGATCAGCAGAGACTCCAGGAGGCCACGTGGATCAGCAGAGACTCCAGGAGGCCACGTGGATCAGCAGAGACTCCAGGAGGCCACGTGGATCAACAGAGACTCCAGGAGGCCACGTGGATCAGCAGAGACTCCAGGAGGAGGCCACGTGGATCAACAGAGACTCCAGGAGGCCACGTGGATCAGCAGAGACTCCAGGAGGAGGCCACGTGGATCAGCAGAGACTCCAGGAGGCCACGTGGACCAGCAGAGACTCCAGGAGGCCACGTGGACCAGCAGAGACTCCAGGAGGCCACGTGGACCAGCAGAGACTCCAGGAGGCCACGTGGATCAACAGAGACTCCAGGAGGCCACGTGGATCAGCAGAGACTCCAGGAGGAGGCCACGTGGACCAGCAGAGACTCCAGGAGGCCACATGGATCAGCAGAGACTCCAGGAGGCCACGTGGATCAACAGAGACTCCAGGAGGAGGCCACGTGGACCAGCAGATACTCCAGGAGGAGGCCACGTGGATCAACAGAGACTCCAGGAGGCCACGTGGATCAACAGAGACTCCAGGAGGCCACGTGGATCAACAGAGACTCCAGGAGGAGGCCACGTGGATCAGCAGAGACTCCAGGAGGAGGCCACGTGGATCAACAGAGACTCCAGGAGGCCACATGGATCAGCAGAGACTCGAGGCGCACCTTACTCACCCCAACACTGGCTACAAAATCATGAAAGCTTAACATTGTTGAATTCTACAAGTCGCGGCTCCACGGGCGCTCTGCATGGTTCCCAGTTATGATCTGTCAACATCAACAACTTCTATAACTCGATATTGCAAACTGAATAAATTGTTGTTAGTGAGAATACGTTGAGATATTGCGTTAGTTGTTATGGACCAACGAATCCATGAGTGTTAGGATGAGCTCTGGCATCAACTGACAAATTATATGGCGGTACATTCTTGTGGTAAGTTCTAGTATATCCGGTGCTGCCCTCAGGCAACATCTGCTGAGTTTACCTGGGGTAGCCCCTGAGTTTACCTGGAATATCCCCAGAGTTTACCTAAAGTATCTTGAGTTTACATGTAGTATCCCGAGTTTACCCGGAATATTCATAGTTTACACGTAGTATCCCAAGAGTTTATTTGTAGTATCCCTGAGTTTACCCGGAGTATCCTGCGAGTTTACATGGAGTATCCAATGAGTTTACATAGAGTATCCAATGAGTTTACATAGAGTATCCAATGATTTTACATTGAGTATCCCACGAGTTTACCTGTAGTATCCCATGAGTTTACCTGCATTATCCCACAGATTATTATACCCGGAGTATCCCCTGAGTTTACATGGAGTATCCATCGAGCTTACATGGAGTATTACTTAGTTTACATAGAGTATCCCACGAGTTTACTTTGAGTATTCCATGAGTTTACCTGAAGTATCCCACAGATTATGCATGGAATATCCCCGAGTTTACTTGGAGTATCCCTCTGAGTTTTTCTCAAGTGTCCCCTGTTTTATATGGAATATCCAATGAGTTTACCTGGAATAAGTTTACATGACATATCCCATAAGTTTACCTTATGTATCCCCGAGTATACCTTGAATATTCAGAGTTTACTTGGAGTATCCAACGAGTTTACATGGAGTATCGCATGAGTTTACCTGGGGTAGCCCATGGGTTTACCTAGTGTATCCCTTGTGTTTAATTCGAGTGTCACATGGGTTTACCTAAAGTATCCCCAGAATTTACATGGAGCATACCATAGGTTTACATAAAGTATTTCATGAGTTTACTTGGAGTATCTCATGAGTTTACCTGAATTATACAATGAGTTTATCTGGAGTATCCCCATAGTTTACATGGGGTATCCCTTTAGTTTAAGTGGAGTATCCCATAAGTTTACATGGGGTATACCATGAGTTTACCTGGAGTATACCATGAATTTACACGGAGTATACCATGAATTTACACGGAGTATCCCATGAGTTTACACGGGGTATCCTCTGAGTTTACCTGCAATATCCCCTGAGCTTATCTGGAGTGACCCCTGAGTTTACCTGTCGTATTCAATTGATTTTACCTGGAGTATTTCCCGAGTTTACCTGGAGTATCACACGGGTGTACCTGGGTATACCCGAGTTTACCTGAAGTATTCCTGAGTTTGACTGGAGTATCCCCGAGTTTACATGAGATGTCCCCACGAGTTTAGCTGGAGTATCCCATGTGTTTACCTGGAGTATCCTCATGAGTTTACCTGGAATATCCTGAGTTTACCTGGAGTACCTCCATTGAGTTTACCTGAAGTATCCCCCTGAGTTTAACTGGAGTATCCCATGAGTTTACGTGGAGTATCACTTGAATTTACTTGGAGTATTCCCCTGAGTTTACCTGGAGTATCCCTTGAGTTTACCCGAACTATACAATTGAGTTTACCCATAGTATCCATGAGTTTACCTGGAGTATCCCCTGAGTTTACCTGGAATATCCCCCTGAATTTACCTGGAGTATCCCCCTGAGTTTACCTGGAGTATCCCCCTGAGTTTACCTGGATTATCCCTGAGTTTACCTGGATTATCCCTGAGTTTACCTGGAGTATCCACCAGAGGTTGATGGCAACATGTAAGAAGTAAGGGAGGGAGAACTAATGTAGTACTGATCCAGCTTAGATACTATACAAAGCTTTGAAAGCTTCCATGCTCACGTTAAAATGTTATATGAATGTTTGCCACCATTGCATGTGCTGCTGATGATATCCTGTTCACATATGACTCCTTTATGGCGCTCAGGGTTCTCACAACTAAGAGATTTGCTTTCCTTTTCTGACTAGATCATCTGACTCTCCATCATCTTGGACTATTACTGTCGCCTCCTAACTATTACCCCCAAATATAATCACACTGCATTTACTTGGATTAAAATCAAATAACCATATATTCGACTATGTTCTCCGTCCGGATGTACCTGTTTCGTCAGTGTAGCATCGCCGGGACACACTGGGATCGAGGCTCTTGCTGTCTGTCAAGTTATTAATATACTTGACAAACAGTATGGGTAGTAGGACGGATACCTCTGTTATGATCTTTCCAGTCCCACCGTCAGTCTTGACTGTATGTGGGACTGGTACTGTCACACAGTTCAACGCTCTTGTACTTACTTCAGCTTGTTTTTCAAAGCTTGAGGAAGAGCCTCGTGTGTAAAACAATGTCGAGGGCGTTCTGGTAGCCCAGGAAGATGCAGTCACCCCATCATTTTCCTATATTGAATGATTATTGATACCTCGTCATTGAACTTTTTGGCCACACAAAAACTTTTCTTCTGTGAACACAGATTGAACCTTCGTCACAACCACCTACAACATTCTCAGGGGAATTGACAGGGTGGACAAAGACAAACTCTTTAGCACGGGCGGAACACGAACAAGGGGAAACAGGTGGAGACCGAGTACCCAAATGAGCCACAGGGACGTTAGACAGAACTCTTTCAGTGTCAGAGTAGTTAACAGATGGACTGGATTAGGCAGTGATGTGGTGGAGGCTGACTCCATGCACAGTTTCAAATGTAGATATGATAGAGCCCAGTAGGCTCAGGAACCTGTACACCTGTTGATTGACAGTTGAGAGGCAGGACCAAAGAGCCGAAGCTAAACCCCCGCGAGCAAACCTAGGGGAGTACACAGTTTGCCGGCGGGTTGTGCCTCTAGAGTCCTCATTAATCTATCAAGGTCTTCCACCCTTACGTCTTTAACTTGCCAATTGTCCAATCCTGTAATTTAGTCCCTCATGTCTATACCCGTCTTTTGTTGAGGTGGGAGAGGGAGAGGGGGAGAGGGAGAGGGGGAGGGAGAGGGAGAGAGGGGGAGAGGGAGAGAGGGAGAGGAGGAGAGGGAGAGGGAGAGAGGGAGAGAGGGAGAGGGAGAGGGAGAGAGGAAGAGGGAGAGAGGGAGAGGAGGAGAGGGAGAGGGAGAGGGAGAGAGGGAGAGGGGGAGGAAGGAAGGGAGGGAGGGGAGGGGGGGGGGGAGCTACAAGACCAAGCATCCGGTCTCACAGATAGTGTTGAGTGTTTATGGTCCACACCTTCACAACACAGCTGCCGGCCACACCTGCACTAGTCTAACCATACCCTAGCTCTAGCACACGAGAGCTAGAGGCTCTCGTGTGCTTTTTAGAGGACGTCTATACTGCCTGGGAGGCACTAGAGGCTCTCGTGTGTACTTTAGAGGCTGTCTGTACTGCCTGAGAGGCACTAGAGGCTCTCGTGTGTACTTTAGAGGCTGTCTGTACTGCCTGAGAGGCACAAGAGGCTCTCGTCGACGCCTAACATCAAAAGTGTGGGACTGGAATGCTTATAAATAACTGAGCATACTAAAGAGCGTGATTGCCACAGGGGGAAGGGGGGGCGGGCCCGCTGCACGCAACGGCACCTGAAACAGTCGATACAACAGAGCAGCCGTTCCTGTGGCGCAACGGTAACACGTTCGCGCCACGCATCGCCAGCCATTCCGGCCCAGTTCGAGCCCTATAAACAGGGAGGGTCAACTATTATCACTGAGCCTTAACTGTTCACTCCTGTACACCCAGTAGTTACTGGTGACCTGGTTGTAAACCCATTGTCAGGTCACGTTCTAGGTCAAGCTGGTGGCGTGGTGCTTATATTGAGCTATGGAAAGAGAAGGGCTCTATGCCCGCTGAAAAGTGCTCTATGTCTGTTGAAAAAAGCTCTATGCCAGCCAAGAACAGCTCTATGTCTGTGGAGAAAAGATCTATGCCTGCCGAAAAAAGCTCTATTCCTGCCGATAAAAACTCTATGCCTGCCGATAAAATTCTATGCCTCCTGAGAAAATCTCTATGCCGGCTGAGGAAAGAGCAAGGAGAAGCCTCTGTACTAGGAGAGGAGGCGGCTTACCAAGCAACCTTGGAGGAATTTTACCTCACCTGTGATGAAGTCAAAAGGAAACTGCTTGAGCTGAATGTGACAAAGGCCTGACAGAATCTCATCGTGAATACTAAAAGAAGGTGCAGAGGTACTAAGTGTGCCACTCTCAATGTTGTATAACAGGTCACTGGAAACGGTCTCCGACCAGGCTTCCCAGTTGGTCGTCTGGTCAACCAGGCTGTTGGACGCGGTTGCTCGCAGCCTGACGTATGAATCACAGCGTGGTTGATCAGCTATTCTTTGGAGGTGTTTATCAAGTTCTCGCGTGAACACTGTGAGGGGTCGGCCAGTTATGCCCCTTATGTGTAGTGTCTCGAGCCTCTGATGTTGATAGAGATCTCTTTCTCAGAGTACCTGTTGCACCTCTGCTCTTCAAATGGGGTATTCTGCACATCCTGCCATGCCTTCTGGTCTCATGTGATGTTATTTCTGCGTGCAGGTTTGGGACCAGTTCCTCACATTTTTCTACGTGTATATTATTAAGTATCTCTCTCGCCTGCGCCCAAGAGAATACAGATCCACACAGGCACACACTTCGAGCAGATTTGTTTACGCTTCAGCTGTCAGTAGTTCTATTCCTAGAGTGGAAGTTTTGTGTCTCAAGACTTTGTTTCCTAATGGACGTTTCCTGGTTCCATATTATTTGTTTCCGGTCAAGTTTCTTATTTATATAATTTAGTTGAGTGTATAAACCTTCACGCTTAATCCTTTTGGACTAATTACAGGTATTGATGTTAACTTGAACTTTAGTTATCTTGTTGTTCGAGTATGTAGTATCTGAGACTGTAATGTCTCTGATTATTTTTTCATTGTTGGTGAAGATTAGGTCGAGTGTTTTCGTTAATGTCTAGTCGGCTTTGTTATCTGCTGATTGAAGGGGAAAGTTATCACAGAATCTCAGTAGTTCTCTGACCTGTGGTTGATAATTTCCTGGTTGATATTGTATGTTATTGTCCATCTGAAACTGGGTAGCTTGAAGTCTGCCAGGATGATAATATCTGGTGCTGGGTTTGCTGGGTTACTCAGGCTGGTGTCTGTTTGGTGTCGCTGCTCTGAATTCCTCAGTTGTTACATCTGGCGGGTTGTGCACTAGAATATTAATTACGTTAATTTGTATGCTTTGATTGACAGTACCTGTACTACGTAATTGGAAGAATTCAAGAGCTCTGTCCATGCCAGTCTCTCTTTAGTACACAGACCTTTTCCTCCATTTGACCTATTTTCTCTATCACATCTATATAGATTTTAATTTGGAATCCAGATTTCACAGTCCATATATGCTTTCGAATGGGTTTCCGTGAACATAAGCAGGTTTCCTATATATTCCGTGAATATAAGTTTCCGTACCAATATACGCAGAGCGAAGGTGACACCCTTCGTGTAGCAAGTAATACCAAATAAAATGTTTTACTTGGTATTATTTGGTACACCAATTTTAATTGGTGTACCAAGTTTTTTTTTTTTTTTTGAAAATTGTATTATATATTTGGGCTGTTCTTATGTATTATATCTGTAGTACTTTTTGTTTTGTAGTAAAGGATGAATTCCAATCTTTGGTCTGTGGCTGTTGGTTTCACCACATTTTAAAGTTTCTATTTATTATTCTTTATTCTGCTTTATACCACGAGCTCAAGGTGGATGTGTAGCCGGGGTTCGTAACCTCTATGAAGAGTTACAATCTGTGTCAAGAGACATAGATATGCGTTACAAAGATCCCCATTCAACAGGTATGCTAAACTGGACCTGATAAGGTATAACAATGGATGGGATTATACCTGCAAGTCTGGACTACCCAGGAACATGTAATCAGTTCACCAGCACTACCAAACTCTTTGATTGTATTATGAGCCTGCCCTCATAATACAGTCAAATACAATAATACAATCAAATACTGTCAGTACGAAGAGATTGTATGTGTGTGTATGAGAGCAAGAGCCACACCATACATCCCGCTGGGCTCGACGGGTTGGTGTCCAAGGAAAAGCGGCATATAAATATACTTGTGAACTAGTTTAATATATGCAAGATGGCTAAAAATAGAAACGGAATTAAAAAAAAATATTTATTATTTACTACTAATTATCATCCACTAACCCCAAATAAATGTAAACAATTTAATTTTATATATATAAAAAAAATTACATTTAATTATTTACATCATTAGTGCTTCTTAGTTGGAATTTATAAATAAAGTGGAGGATAATAATCATAGAAAACGGGAACCTGGTGCACTCCTCCCACACTTGACAGGGTACTCGGCGCCCATTGCCAGATCTGGGTAATTAAATTGATTTAATTATTTGTAAACACATTTAGGCACTTTTATCCAGCACAATCATATAGACAACATACTAAATCAACACTGCATAGGCTGCATATGAACATATAATCTAGAACGCTAGACCATAAACAGGTAATATATTTAGGAGCTGGCATAAGAGCACCTGGCTGGCTGCCTCTGACGTCATCTCCAGTAACTGAAACACGGATATGTACACCGGGAGATACACACAGCTCCTCGGTGTATATACATTGAGTTTACTTTAATCCTGGACTAGGTTCGAGGTTGAAAGTACTTGCTGGTTGGTCAGTTAGTTATGGTGGGAGGCCTGAACCCTTCCCAGGCTGTGATAGGCTTCAGGCTCAACAACAAATCACTTTAAACATTAAGATCAAGCGCCATGTTCTGCCTAATATTGTGATTTTTGGCAACTTGCTTCTTATTGTTTGAATTTATACTGAATATCTTGTAGGAATTGAATACCCTAGAGGTAGAAATACTATTACATGTGTATATATGAAGATCACATCAAAACAAGGAAAAGAGGAATATGAGAGTAAGGAATAAACACCTTTATTGATAATGATTCTCAAATGATAATTTATAAACAAAAAACGGAAGCCTAAAGTTTCTCATTTTTGGATGAGATGTTTATAATGTTGATGAAGTATGCAACATCAGCTAATAATGACAACTTTAGAGATGTTACAAGCAACATTGACTACGCCGCTGGACATTCTTTTCAATAAACACAAGTGAACAATATTGATGTTTATTGTGCAAAAAATATTCTGACGAATCTGGAAAGGCACAATTGTTTATGGGTGTGGCGTCCGTGTTGGGTTTAACGAGGTGAGGACCCCTGGATGATGAGGGGCCCGGAATGATGAGGGCCCCAGTATGATCAGGACCCCATTATGATGAGGGCCCCAGTATGATCAGGACCCCAGTATGATGAGGGCCCCAGTATGATCAGGACCCCAGTATGATGAGGGCCCCAGTATGATCAGGACCCCAGTATGATGAGGGCCCCAGTATGATCAGGACCCCAGTATGATGAGGGCCCCAGTATGATCAGGGCCCCAGTATGATGAGGGCCCCAGTATGATCAGGACCCCAGTATGATCAGGGCCCCAGTATGATGAGGGCCCCAGTATGATCAGGACCCCAGTATGATGAGGGCCCCAGTATGATGAGGGCCCCAGTATGATCAGGGCCCCAGTATGATCAGGGCCCCAGTATGATGAGGGCCCCAGTATGATCAGGGCCCCAGTATGATGACGATCCCAGCATGATGAGGGGCCCCAGTATGATGACGATCCCAGCATGATGAGGGCCCCTGCATGATAAGGGCGCCAGCATGATGAGGACCCCAGTATGATGACGATCCCAGCATGATGAGGGCCCCTGCATGATAAGGGCGCCAGCATGATGAGGACCCCAGTATGATGACGTTCCCAGCATGATGAGGGCCCCAGCATGATGAGGGCCCCTGGATGATGAAAGCCCCAGCATGATGAAGTCCCCTGGATGATGAGGGCCCCTGGATGATGAGGGCCTCAGCATGATGAGGGCCCTTTTAGCGTGGGCCCCCAGCATGATGGGGCCCCTGCAGCATGGGAGCCACAGCATGATGAGGGCCCAGCATGATGGGAGCCCAGCATGATGAGGGCCTCAGCGTGATGAGGGTACCAGCATGATGAGGGCCCAGCATGATGAGGGGGGCCCAGCATGATGAGGGCCCAGCATTATGAGAGCCCCAGCATGATCATGGGCCAGATTCACGAAGCAGTTACGCAAGCACTTACGAACCTATACATCTTTTCTCAATCTTTGGCGGATTTGTTTATAATTATTAAACAGTTAATGAGCTCCGAAGCACCAGGAGGCTGTTTATAACAATAACAACAGTTGATTGGCAACTTTTCATTTTTGTAAACTGTTTATTAAATGTAACCAAAGCCGTCAGAGATTGAGGAAAGATGTACACGTTCGTAAGTACTTGCGTAACTGCTTCGTGAATCCGGATCCATATATCCATATATCCATATATATATATATATATATATATATATATATATATATATATATATATATATATATATATATATATATATATATATATATATATATATATATATATATATATATATATATATATGTATGCCCAAAATGGTCACTGGGAGCTGTCGGGAATTGGGTTAAGGTTCAGACGACTTCAAAATTGTGCGAGGCGAGTGTGGCTTAGTGGCACCAGTACTGGACACGCCAAGCAGCATGGAGCCTGGCTGTCCGGGTTGGAATCCTTCAGGGGTAAAGAGCTTTCTGATGCGTGTTACCTAGCGGACCAAAGAGAGAGAGGCTCTTCTACCTAACAATAATCCACATTTTGTACTATTAACTTTCTAAGGGAATGGATAAACAATGCAACAACTAAACCTATTTTTTGTTAGGTATAGTACAAAACAAATAGGCCTAGGACAAAATTAGGCTTATGGCAGATTTAGGCCTAAGGCAGGGAAATGACGTCCGGGGTAAGTCGGTTTCACCTTTTGTTATGTATATTTTAATTCCAAAAATTTAAAAGAATGAAATCATTGTGTGTGTAGAGAAATGTGGCGGCGGCCCAGGCCTGGTGGTGCTATGGTCAACCAGGCTGTTAGACGCCGCTCCTTACACTCTGACAGCTTGATAAATGAATATAATATATTTGTATAAGTTTATCAGGAAAATGAGACCATTATTATCTTGCAGCAGGAAGATTATTACGACGGTCACGCACCCTACACGGCCGGTCACACACCCTACACGGCCGGTCACGCACCCTACACGGCCGGTCACACACCCTACACGGCCGGTCACACACCCTACACGGCCGGTCACACACCCAACACGGCCGGTCACACACCCTACACGGCCGGTCACACACCCTACACGGCCGGTCACACACCCAACACGGCCGGTCACGCACCCTACACGGCCCGTCACACACCCTACACGGCCGGTCACACACCCTATACGGCCGGTCACACACCCTACACGGCCGGTCACACACCCTATACGGCCGGTCACACACCCTACACGACCGGTCACACACCCTACACGGCCGGTCACACACCCTATACGGCCGGTCACACACCCTACACGGCCGGTCACACACCCTACACGGCCGGTCACACACCCTACACGGCCGGTCACGCACCCTATACGGCCGGTCACACACCCTACACGGCCGGTCACACACCCTACACGGACGGTCACACACCCAACACGGCCGGTCACACCCCCTACACGGCCGGTCACACACCCTACACGGCCGGTCACACACCCAACACGGCCGGTCACGCACCATACACGGCCGGTCACGCACCATACACGGCCGGTGACACACCCTACACGGCCGGTCACACACCCTACACGGCCGGTCACACACCCTACACGGCCGGTCACACACCCAACACGGCCGGTCACGCACCATACACGGCCGGTCACACACCCTACACGGCCGGTCACACACCCTACACGGCCGGTCACACACCCTACACGGCCGGTCACACACCCTACACGGCTGGTCACACACCCTACACGGCCGGTCACACACCCTACACGGCCGGTCACACACCCTACACGGCCGGTCACACACCCTACACGGCCGGTCACACACCCAACACGGCCGGTCACACACCCTACACGGCCGGTCACGCACCCTACACGGCCGGTCACACCCTACACGGCCGGTCACACACCCTACACGGCCGGTCACACACCCTTTACGGCCGGTCACACCCTACACGGCCGGTCACACACCCTACACGGCCGGTCACACACCCTACACGGCCGGTCACACCCTACACGGCCGGTCACACACCCTACACGGCCGGTCACACACCCTACACGGCCGGTCACAAACCCTACACGGCCGGTCACACCCTACACGGCCGGTCACACACCCTACACGGCCGGTCACGCACCCTACACGGCCGGTCACACCCTACACGGCCGGTCACACACCCTACACGGCCGGTCACAAACCCTACACGGCCGGTCACACCCTACACGGCCGGTCACACACCCTACACGGCCGGTCACACCCTACACGGCCGGTCACACCCTACACGGCCGGTCACACACCCTACACGGCCGGTCACACACCCTATACGGCCGGTCACACCCAACACGGCCGGTCACGCACCCTACACGGCCGGTCACACCCTACACGGCCGGTCACACACCCTACACAGCCAGTCACGCACCCTACACGGCCGGTCACACCCTACACGGCCGGTCACACACCCTACACGGCCGGTCACACACCCTACACGGCCGGTCACACACCCTACACGGCCGGTCACACACCCTACACGGCCGGTCACACCCTACACGGCCGGTCACACACCCTACACGGCCGGTCACACACCCTACACGGCCGGTCACACACCCTACACGGCCGGTCACGCATCCTACACGGTCGGTCACACACCCTACACGGCCGGTCACACACCCTACAAGGCCGGTCACACACCCTACACGGCCGGTCACAACCTACACGGCCGGTCACACACCCTACACGGCCGGTCACACCCTACACGGCCGGTCACACACCC
Source organism: Procambarus clarkii (assembly GCF_040958095.1). Lineage (NCBI taxonomy): Eukaryota > Metazoa > Arthropoda > Malacostraca > Decapoda > Cambaridae > Procambarus > Procambarus clarkii. Next base: position 49,016,240 of record NC_091169.1, on the reverse strand, counting down.
TACACGGCCGGTCACACACCCTACACGGCCGGTCACGCACCCTACACGGTCGGTCACGCACCCTACACGGCCGGTCACACACCCTACATGGCCGGTCACACACCCTACACGGCTGGTCACACACCCAACACAGCTGGTCACACACCCTACACGGCCGGTCACACACCATACACGGCCGGTCACACACCCTACACGGCCGGTCACACCCTACACGGCCGGTCACACAGCCTACACGGCCAGTCACGCACCCTACTCGGCCGGTCACGCACCCTACACGGCCGGTCACACACCCTACTCGGCCGGTCACGCACCCTACACGACCGGTCACGCACCCTACACGGCCGGTCACACACCCTACACGGCCGGTCACGCAACCTACACGGCCGGTCACACCCTACACGGCCGGTCACACACCCTACACGGCCGGTCACACACCCTACACGGCCGGTCACACCCTACACGGCCGGTCACACACCCTACACGGCCGGTCACACACCCTACACGGCCGGTCACACACCCTACACGGCCGGTCACACACCCTACACGGCCGGTCACACCCTACACGGCCGGTCACACACCCTACACGGCCGGTCACACACCCTACACGGCCGGTCACACACCCTACACGGCCGGTCACACACCCTACACGGCCGGTCACACCCTACACGGCCGGTCACACACCCTACACGGCCGGTCACACACCCTACACGGCCGGTCACACACCCTATACGGCCGGTCACACCCAACACGGCCGGTCACACACCCTACACGGCCGGTCACACCCTACACGGCCGGTCACACACCCTACACGGCCGATCACGCACCCTACACGGCCGGTCACACACCCAACACGGCCGGTCACACACCCTACACGGCCGGTCACACACCCTACACGGCCGGTCACACACCCAACACGGCCGGTCGCACACCCTACATAGCCAGTCACGCACCCTACACGGCCAGTCACACCATACACGGCCGGTCACACACCCTACACGGCCGGTCACACACCCTACACGGCCGGTCACACACCCTACACGGCCGGTCACACACCCTACACGGCCGGTCACACACCCTACTCGGCCGGTCACACACCCTACACGGCCGGTCACACCCTACACGGCCAGTCACACACCCTACACGGCCGGTCACACACCCTACACGGCCGGTCACACACCCTACACGGCCGGTCACGCACCCTACACGGTCGGTCACGCACCCTACACGGCCGGTCACACACCCTACATTGCCGGTCACACCCTACACGGCCGGTCACACACCCTACACGGCCGGTCACACCCTACACGGCCTGTCACACACCCTACACGGCTGGTCACACACCCAACACAGCTGGTCACACACCCTACACGGCCGGTCACACACCATACACGGCCGGTCACACACCCTACACGGCCGGTCACACCCTACACGGCCGGTCACACAGCCTACACGGCCAGTCACGCACCCTACTCGGCCGGTCACGCACCCTACACGGCCGGTCACACACCCTACTCGGCCGGTCACGCACCCTTCACGACCGGTCACGCACCCTACACGGCCGGTCACACACCCTACACGGCCGGTCACGCACCCTACACGGCCGGTCACACCCTACACGGCCGGTCACACACCCTACACGGCCGGTCACACACCCTACACGGCCGGTCACACCCTACACGGCCGGTCACACACCCTACACGGCCGGTCACACACCCTACACGGCCGGTCACACACCCTACACGGCCGGACACACACCCTACACGGCCGGTCACACCCTACACGGCCGGTCACACACCCTACACGGCCGATCACACACCCTACACGGCCGGTCACACACCCTACACGGCCGGTCACACACCCTACACGGCCGGTCACACCCTACACGGCCGGTCACACACCCTACACGGCCGGTCACACACCCTACACGGCCGGTCACACACCCTATACGGCCGGTCACACCCAACACGGCCGGTCACACACCCTACACGGCCGGTCACACCCTACACGGCCGGTCACACACCCTACACGGCCGATCACGCACCCTACACGGCCGGTCACACACCCAACACGGCCGGTCACACACCCTACACGGCCGGTCACACACCCTACACGGCCGGTCACACACCCAACACGGCCGGTCGCACACCCTACATAGCCAGTCACGCACCCTACACGGCCAGTCACACCCTACACGGCCGGTCACACACCCTACACGGCCGGTCACACACCCTACACGGCCGGTCACACACCCTACACGGCCGGTCACACACCCTACACGGCCGGTCACACACCCTACTCGGCCGGTCACACACCCTACACGGCCGGTCACACCCTACACGGCCGGTCACACACCCTACACGGCCGGTCACACACCCTACACGGCCGGTCACACACCCTACACGGCCGGTCACGCACCCTACACGGTCGGTCACGCACCCTACACGGCCGGTCACACACCCTACATTGCCGGTCACACCCTACACGGCCGGTCACACACCCTACACGGCCGGTCACACCCTACACGGCCTGTCACACACCCTAAACGGCCGGTCACACACCCTACACGGCCGGTCACGCACCCTACACGGTCGGTCACGCACCCTACACGGCCGGTCACACACCCTACACGGCCGGTCACACACCCTACACGGCCGGTCACACCCTAAACGGCCGGTCACACACCCTACACGGCCGGTCACACACCCTACACGGCTGGTCACACACCCAACACGGCCGGTCACACACCCTACACGGCCGGTCACACACCCTACACGGCCGGTCACACACCCTACACGGCCGGTCACACACCCTACACGGCCGGTCACACCCTACACGGCCGGTCACACACCCTACACGGCCAGTCACGCACCCTACTCGGCCGGTCACGCACCCTACACGGCCGGTCACACACCCTACTCGGCCGGTCACGCACCCTACACGGCCGGTCACGCACCCGACACGGCCGGTCACACACCCTACACGGCCGGTCACACACCCTACACGGCCGGTCACGCACCCTACACGGCCGGTCACACCCTACACGGCCGGTCACACACCCTACACGGCCGGTCACACACCCTACACGGCCGGTCACACACCCTACACGGCCGGTCACACCCTACACGGCCGGTCACACACCCTACACGGCCGGTCACACACCCTACACGGCCGGTCACACACCCTACACGGCCGGTCACACCCTACACGGCCGGTCACACACCAGACACGGCCGGTCACACACCCTACACGGCCGGTCACACACCCTACACGGCCGGTCACACACCCTACACGGCCGGTCACACACCCTACACGGCCGGTCACACCCTACACGGCCGGTCACACACCCTACACGGCCGGTCACACACCCTACACGGCCGGTCACACACCCTATACGGCCGGTCACACCCAACACGGCTGGTCACTCACCCTACACGGCCGGTCACACCCTACACGGCCGGTCACACACCCTACACGGCCGATCACGCACCCTACACGGCCGGTCACACACCCAACACGGCCGGTCACACACCCTACACGGCCGGTCACACACCCTACACGGCCGGTCCACACACCCAACACGGCCGGTCGCACACCCTACATAGCCAGTCACGCACCCTACACGGCCGGTCACACCCTACACGGCCGGTCACACACCCTACACGGCCGGTCACACACCCTACACGGCCGGTCACACACCCTACACGGCCGGTCACACACCCTACACGGCCGGTCGCACACCCTACACGGCCGGTCACACACCCTACACGGCCGGTCACACCCTACACGGCCGGTCACACACCCTACACGGCCGGTCACACACCCTACACGGCCGGGCACACACCCTACACGGCCGGTCACGCACCCTACACGGTCGGTCACGCACCCTACACGGCCGGTCACACACCCTACACGGCCGGTCACACCCTACACGGCCGGTCACACACCCTACACGGCCGGTCACACCCTACACGGCCTGTCACACACCCTACACGGCCGGTCACACACCCTACACGGCCGGTCACGCACCCTACACGGTCGGTCACGCACCCTACACGGCCGGTCACACACCCTACACGGCCGGTCACACACCCTACACGGCCGGTCACACCCTACACGGCCGGTCACACACCCTACACGGCCGGTCACACACCCTACACGGCTGGTCACACACCCAACACGGCCGGTCACACACCCTACACGGCCGGTCACACACCCTACACGGCCGGTCACACACCCTACACGGCCGGTCACACACCCTACACGGCCGGTCACACCCTACACGGCCGGTCACACACCCTACACGGCCAGTCACGCACCCTACTCGGCCGGTCACGCACCCTACACGGCCGGTCACACACCCTACTCGGCCGGTCACGCACCCTACACGGCCGGTCACGCACCCGACACGGCCGGTCACACACCCTACACGGCCGGTCACGCACCCTACACGGTCGGTCACGCACCCTACACGGCCGGTCACACACCCTACACGGCCGGTCACACACCCTACACGGCCGGTCACACACCCAACACGGCTGGTCACACACCCTACACGGCCGTTCACACACCCTACACGGCTGGTCACACACCCTACACGGCCGGTCACACACCCTACACGGCCGGTCACACCCTACACGGCCAGTCACACACCCTACACGGCCGGTCACACACCCTACACGGCCGGTCACACACCCTACACGGCCGGTCACACCCTACACGGCCGGTCACACACCCTACACGGCCGGTCACACACCCTACACGGCCGGTCACACACCCTACACGGCCGGTCACACACCCTACACGGCCGGTCACACACCCTACACGGCCGGTCACACCCTACACGGCCGGTCACACACCCTACACGGCCGGTCACACACCCTACACGGCCGGTCACACACCCTATACGGCCGGTCACACCCAACACGGCCGGTCACACACCCTACACGGCCGGTCACACCCTACACGGCCGGTCACACACCCTACACGGCCGATCACGCACCCTACACGGCCGGTCACACACCCAACACGGCCGGTCACACACCCTACACGGCCGGTCACACACCCTACACGGCCGGTCACACACCCAACACGGCCGGTCGCACACCCTATATAGCCAGTCACGCACCCTACACGGCCGGTCACACCCTACACGGCCGGTCACACACCCTACACGGCCGGTCACACACCCTACACGGCCGGTCACACACCCTACACGGCCGGTCACACACCCTACACGGCCGGTCACACACCCTACACGGCCGGTCACACACCCTACACGGCCGGTCACACCCTACACGGCCGGTCACACACCCTACACGGCCGGTCACACACCCTACACGGCCGGTCACACACCCTACACGGCCGGTCACGCACCCTACACGGCCGGTCACACACCCTACACGGCCGATCACGCACCCTACACGGCCGGTCACACACCCAACACGGCCGGTCACACACCCTACACGGCCGGTCACACACCCTACACGGCCGGTCACACACCCAACACGGCCGGTCGCACACCCTACATAGCCAGTCACGCACCCTACACGGCCGGTCACACCCTACACGGCCGGTCACACACCCTACACGGCCGGTCACACACCCTACACGGCCGGTCACACACCCTACACGGCCGGTCACACACCCTACACGGCCGGTCACACACCCTACACGGCCGGTCACACCCTACACGGCCGGTCACACACCCTACACGGCCGGTCACACACCCTACACGGCCGGTCACACACCCTACACGGCCGGTCACGCACCCTACACGGTCGGTCACGCACCCTACACGGCCGGTCACACACCCTACACGGCCGGTCACACCCTACACGGCCGGTCACACACCCTACACGGCCGGTCACACCCTACACGGCCTGTCACACACCCTACACGGCCGGTCACACACCCTACACGGCCGGTCACGCACCCTACACGGCCGGTCACACACCCTACACGGCCGGTCACACCCTACACGGCCGGTCACACACCCTACACGGCCGGTCACACCCTACACGGCCTGTCACACACCCTACACGGCCGGTCACACACCCTACACGGCCGGTCACACACCCTACACGGCCGGTCACACACCCTACACGGCCGGTCACGCACCCTACACGGTCGGTCACGCACCCTACACGGCCGGTCACACACCCTACACGGCCGGTCACACACCCTACACGGCCGGTCACACCCTACACGGCCGGTCACACACCCTACACGGCCGGTCACACACCCTACACGGCTGGTCACACACCCAACACGGCCGGTCACACACCCTACACGGCCGGTCACACACCCTACACGGCCGGTCACACACCCTACACGGCCGGTCACACACCCTACACGGCCGGTCACACCCTACACGGCCGGTCACACACCCTACACGGCCAGTCACGCACCCTACTCGGCCGGTCACGCACCCTACACGGCCGGTCACACACCCTACTCGGCCGGTCACGCACCCTACACGGCCGGTCACGCACCCGACACGGCCGGTCACACACCCTACACGGCCGGTCACGCACCCTACACGGTCGGTCACGCACCCTACACGGCCGGTCACACACCCTACACGGCCGGTCACACACCCTACACGGCCGGTCACACACCCAACACGGCTGGTCACACACCCTACACGGCCGGTCACACACCCTACACGGCTGGTCACACACCCTACACGGCCGGTCACACACCCTACACGGCCGGTCACACACCCTACAAGGCCGGTCACACACCCTACACGGCCGGTCACACACCCTACACGGCCGGTCACACACCCTACACGGCCGATCACACACCCTACACGGCCGGTCACACACCCTACACGGCTGGTCACACACCCTACACGGCCGGTCAGACACCCTACACCGCCAGTCACACACCCTACACGGCCGGTCACACACCCAACACGGCTGGTCACACACCCTACACGGACGGTCACACACCCTACACGGCCGGTCACACACCCTACACGGCCGGTCACACACCCTACACGGCCGGTCACACACCCTACACGGCTGGTCACACACCCAACACGGCTGGTCACACACCCTACACGGCCGGTCACACACCCTACACGGCCGGTCACACACCCTACACGGCCGGTCACACCCTACACGGCCGGTCACACCCTACACGGCCGGTCACACACCCCTACACGGCCGGTCACGCACCCTACTCGGCCGGTCACGCACCCTACACGGCCGGTCACACACCCTACTCGGCCGGTCACGCACCCTACACGGCCAGTCACTCACCCTACACGGCCGGTCACACACCCTACACGGCCGGTCACACACCCTACACGGCCGGTCACGCACCCTACACGGCCGGTCACACACCCTACACGGCCGGTCACGCACCCTACACGGCCGGTCACACACCCTACACGGCCGGTCACGCACCCTACACGGCCGGTCACACACCCTACACGGCCGGTCACGCACCCTACACGGCCGGCCACATACCCTTCACGGCCGGTCACACACCCTACACGGCCGGTCACACACCCTACAGGGCCGGTCACACCCTACACGGCCGGTCACACACCCTACACGGCCGGTCACACACCCTACACGGTCGGTCACACACCCTACACGGTCGGTCACACACCCTACACGGTCGGTCACACACCCTACACGGCCGGTCACACACCACACCACGATCACACACACCCGTGGGTATGTGTGATCACAGTGTACTGTTGTTTGAATGTCTGGTCTAAGAAGGGTTAATGTGCTCAAGGAAGGGACCAGAAAACAAGAGGCCGGCATTCTGGAAGGGAAACTATGAGGAGATGAGAAAATTCCTAACTGAATTAGCTTGGGAAACAGAGCTCAGAGGAAAGACGGTGCAAGACATGATGGACTACATCACACTGAAGTGTAAGGAGGCAGCAGACAAGTTCGTCCCTGTCCAAAAGGAAAAAAATGAAATAGAAATGAGAAACCCATGGTTTAATCAGAGTTGCAAGCTAGCAAAGCAGCTAAGTAAAAGGGCATGGAGAAACTATAGAAACAACAGAACACTAGAAAGCAGAGAAAGATACCAGAGCGCCAGGAATGAATACGTCAGGGTGAGAAGAGAGGTAGAGAGGCAATATGAAAATGACATAGCGAGCAAGGCAAAGACTCAACCGAAACTGCTGCATAGCCACATCAGGAGGAAAACAACAGTGAAGGAACACGTAATGAAACTGAGGATAGGGGCAGAAAGACATGATCCTTCAAACGACAAGGAAGTGTGTGAGGAACTCAATAAGAAATTCCAGAAAGTCTTCACCTCAGAGCAAGGAGAAGTCCCAGAGATAAGGGAGGGAACATCAACCCAGACACCACTAGAGGAGATTGTGATTACCAGTGGGGAGGTGAGGAAGCATCTGCTAGGTTTGGACGTTACAAAGGCTATAGGTCCGGATAGAATCTCACCATGGATTCTAAAGGAAGGAGCCGAAGCTCTGTGCCTACCACTCTCCATGGTGTACAACAAGTCACTGGTAACAGGTGAACTGCCAAAAATTTGGAAGACGGCCAATGTAGTCCCACTATACAAGAATGGTGATAGGCAGGAGGCACTGAACTACAGGCCAGTGTCCCTGACTTGCATTCCATGCAAGATGATGGAAAAAAATGTGCGGAAAAAGCTAGTGGAACATCTGGAGCAAAAGAACTTTGCAACACAACATCAACATGGGTTCAGAGATGGCAAATCAGGCCTAACAGGATTAATTGAGTTCTATGACCAGGCAACAAAAATCAGGCAAGAGAGAGAGGGCTGGGCAGACTGCATATTTCTGGACTGCCAGAAAGATTTTGACACAGTACCACATAAGAGACTAGTGCACAAACTGCAGATGCAGGCAGGAGTGAAAGGGAAGGTACTCCAATGGATAAGAGAGTACCTAAGCAACAGGACACAGCGAGTCACTGTGAGAGGTGAGGTCTAGGAGTGGCGGGGAGTCACCAGTGGAGTCCCACAAGGATCAGCCCTTGGACCTATTCTGTTTCTGATATACGTAAATGATCTCCCAGAAGGAATTGACTCGTTCCTCTCGATGTTTGCTGATGACGCAAAAATTATGAGGAGGATCAGGACAGAGGAGGATAGTATGAGGCTACAAGATGATCTAGACAAACTGAAGGAATCGTCCGACAAATGGCTACTAAAGTTCAACCCAAGTAAATGTAAGGTAATGAAACTAGGAGGAAGAACTAGGAGGCCAATCACTGGATACCGAATGGGAGATGAAGTCCTTCACGAAACGGACAGAGAGAAAGATCTAGGAGTTGATATCACACCAAACCTGTCTCCTGAAGCCCACATCAAAAGAATAACATCAGCGGCCTATGCGAGGCTGGCTAACATCAGAACTGCTTTCAGAAACCTGTGTAGGGAATCCTTCAGAACCTTGTATACCACATATGTAAGGCCAATCCTGGAGTATGCAGCCCCAGCATGGAGTCCGTATCTAGTCAAGCACAAGACGAAGCTGGAAAAAGTTCAGAGGTATGCCACTAGGCTAGTCCCAGAACTAAGAGGCATGAGTTATGAGGACAGACTACGTGAACTGCACCTCACGTCGCTGGAAGACAGAAGAGCTAGGGGAGACATGATCACACATACAAAATTCTCACGGGAATTGACAGGGTGGACAAGAATAGATTATTTAACACGGGTGGCACACGCACAAGGGGACACAGGTGGAAGCTGAGTACCCAAATGAGCCACAGAGACATTAGAAAGAACTTTTTCAGTGTCAGAATAGTTAGTAAATGGAATGCACTAGGAAGTGATGTGGTGGAGGCTGACTCCATACACAGTTTCAAATGAAGATATGATAGAGCCCAGTAGGCTCAGGAATCTGTACATCACTTGATTGACGTTTGAGAGGCGGGACCAAAGAGCCAAAGCTCAACCCCCGCAAGCACAATTAGGTGAGAAGGTGAGTACCCTACACGGCCGGTCACACACCCTACACGGCCAAGTTCTCTCTTGAACACTGTGAGGGGTCGGCCAGTTATGCCCCTTATGTGTAGTGGAAGCGTGCTGAACAGTCTCGGGCCTCTGATGTTGATAGTTCTCTCTCAGAGCACCTGTTGCACCGGTCACAACACTTCAAATGGGTGCTCTTCAAATGGGGTATTCTGCACATCCTGCCATGCCTCCTGGTCTCATGTGGTGTTATTTCTGTGTGCAGGTTTGGGACCAGCACCTCTGATATTTTCTAACTGTAGATTATTATGTATCTCTCCCGTCTGCGCTCAAGAGCATTGGTTCCCGAACTGGGGTGGGGTGGGGGGGGGGACCATTTCACCACATGTAAGGAGGTGTTCAGTTGAGGCAGTGTACAGTTATGACACGTGAGGACACCAGAGAGACAGTTGAGGCAGTGTACAGTTATGACACGTGAGGACACCAGAGAGACAGTTGAGGCAGTGTACAGTTATGACACCTGAGGACACCAGAGAGACAGTTGAGGCAGTGTACAGTTATGACACCTGAGGACACCAGAGAGAGCCTTTACTGCGTGCTGGAGGCAACTACTAAGACACAATATAAACAAGGGGTAATAAAGTAAATAGTCTGCTCTAGACAATACAGATTTACGCACTTTAAAACCCCCCAATAATTTAGATGATTTATTGAATGGATTGTGGCAGGTAAAGGCAGTTTGCACGCTCTCCAGGTCACCAGGTTGTCTGGCTATTAATGCAGCTCTTGTTGACCACCAATATTACACCTTACAGAGCAGCACTATTGTAGTCCCCGTGGCGTAGTGGTAAGACGCTCGCGCTGCGTATCGCGAGCGCTTTGTCCGGGGTGCGTATCCTGGCCGGGGAGGATTGACTGGGAACCAATCCTTAACAGTAGCCTCTGTTTAACCCATCACTAAATAGGTACCTGGTTGTTTAACGATTTGGCGGGACGTATTCCTGGAACATAGGCTTAAGGCCGTGGCGGCACCGCTACGCGTGCTGGTGGCGGCACCGCTACGCCTGCTGGTGGCGGCACCGCTACGCGTGCTGGTGGCGGCACGAGAGTGTGAGGACTCTTCAGTATATAATACAAACAAATATTGTCTAAATATTTGTTTGTCTGACAAATATTGTCATCATGGTTGACACTTTTGGTTGATATCTCTTCTTTTGTCCCGCTGGTGGCACGGCTACTTTATGGTGTTCTTTAAAGGTAAGGGGCCGTTCATGGTCCCTGCAGACCGTAAGGGGCCGTTCATGGCCCCTGCAGACCGTAAGGGGCCGTTCATGGCCCCTGCAGACCGTAAGGGGCCGTTCATGGCCCCTGCAGACCGTAAAGGGCCGTTCATGGCCCCTGCAGACCGTAAGGGGCCGTTCATGGCCCCTGCAGACCGTAAAGGGCCGTTCATGGCCCCTGCAGACCGTAAGGGGCCGTTCATGGCCCCTGCAGACCGTAAGGGGCCGTTCATGGCCCCTGCAGACCGTAAGGGGCCGTTCATGGCCCCTGCAGACCGTAAAGGGCCGTTCATGGCCCCTGCAGACCGTAAGGGGCCGTTCATGGCCCCTGCAGACCGTAAGGGGCCGTTCATGGTCCCTGCAGACCGTAAGGGGCCGTTCATGGTCCCTGCAGACCGTAAGGGGCCGTTCATGGTCCCTGCAGACCGTAAGGGGCCGTTCATGGCCCCTGCAGACCGTAAGGGGCCGTTCATGGCCCCTGCAGACCGTAAGGGGCCGTTCATGGCCCCTGCAGACCGTAAGGGGCCGTTCATGGCCCCTGCAGACCGTAAAGGGCCGTTCATGGTCCCTGCAGACCGTAAGGGGCCGTTCATGGTCCCTGCAGACCGTAAGGGGCCGTTCATGGTCCCTGCAGACCGTAAGGGGCCGTTCATGGTCCCTGCAGACCGTAAGGGGCCGTTCATGGTCCCTGCAGACCGTAAGGGGCCGTTCATGGCCCCTGCAGACCGTAAGGGGCCGTTCATGGCCCCTGCAGACCGTAAGGGGCCGTTCATGGCCCCTGCAGACCGTAAAGGGCCGTTCATGGTCCCTGCAGACCGTAAGGGGCCGTTCATGGTCCCTGCAGACCGTAAGGGGCCGTTCATGGTCCCTGCAGACCGTAAGGGGCCGTTCATGGCCCCTGCAGACCGTAAGGGGCCGTTCATGGCCCCTGCAGACCGTAAAGGGCCGTTCATGGCCCCTGCAGACCGTAAAGGGCCGTTCATGGCCCCTGCAGACCGTAAGGGGCCGTTCATGGCCCCTGCAGACCGTAAGGGGCCGTTCATGGTCCCTGCAGACCGTAAGGGGCCGTTCATGGTCCCTGCAGACCGTAAGGGGCCGTTCATGGTCCCTGCAGACCGTAAGGGGCCGTTCATGGTCCCTGCAGACCGTAAGGGGCCGTTCATGGCCCCTGCAGACCGTAAGGGGCCGTTCATGGTCCCTGCAGACCGTAAGGGGCCGTTCATGGTCCCTGCAGACCGTAAGGGGCCGTTCATGGCCCCTGCAGACCGTAAGGGGCCGTTCATGGTCCCTGCAGACCGTAAGGGGCCGTTCATGGCCCCTGCAGACCGTAAGGGGCCGTTCATGGCCCCTGCAGACCGTAAGGGGCCGTTCATGGTCCCTGCAGACCGTAAGGGGCCGTTCATGGCCCCTGCAGACCGTAAGGGGCCGTTCATGGCCCCTGCAGACCGTAAGGGGCCGTTCATGGCCCCTGCAGACCGTAAGGGGCCGTTCATGGCCCCTGCAGACCGTAAGGGGCCGTTCATGGTCCCTTACGTACCATTCACGTACCATACACACCATTCACGTACCATACACACCATTCACGTACCATACACACCATTCACGTACCCATACACACCATTCACGTACCATACACACCATGCACGTACCATACACACCATTCACGTACCATACACACCATTCACGTACCATACACACCATTCACGTACCCATACACACCATTCACGTACCCATACACACCATTCACGTACCCATACACACCATTCACGTACCATACACACCATGCACGTACCATACACACCATTCACGTACCATACACACCATTCACGTACCATACACACCATTCACGTACCCATACACACCATTCACGTACCATACACACCATGCACGGACCATACACACCATTCACGTACCATACACACCATTCACGTACCATACACACCATTCACGTACCCATACACACCATTCACGTACCCATACACACCATTCACGTACCATACACACCATGCACGTACCATACACACCATTCACGTACCATACACACCATTCACGTACCATACACACCATTCACGTACCCATACACACCATTCACGTACCATACACACCATGCACGTACCATACACACCATTCACGTACCATACACACCATTCACGTACCATACACACCATTCACGTACCCATACACACCATTCACGTACCATACACACCATTCACGTACCATACACACCATTCACGTACCATACACACCATTCACGTTCCATACACACCATTCACGTACCATACACACCGTTCACGTACCATACACACCGTTCACGTACCATACACACCGTTCACTTTCACTAGAGAGTGTTCCTTTATCCTACAGGACGTTCACGTACTCACTAGGACTTTCACGTACCAGGCAGACCGTTCACGTACTCGGCAGACCGTTCACGTACCCGGCAGACCGTTCACGTACTCGGCAGACCGTTCACGTACCCAACAGACCGTTCACGTACCCGGCAGACCGTTCACGTACTCGGCAGATCGTTCACGTAACCAACAGACCGTTCACGTACCCAACAGACCGTTCACGTACCCGGCAGACCGTTCACGTACCCAGCAGACCGTTCACGTACCCAACAGACCGTTCACGTACCCGGCAGACCGTTCACGTACCCAACAGACCGTTCACGTACCCGGCAGACCGTTCACGTACCCGGCAGACCGTTCACGTACCCAACAGACCGTTCACGTACCCGGCAGACCGTTCACGTACCCGACAGACCGTTCACGTGCCCTAGAGACCGGCACGAGCAAGCAGCAAACAGCAACATTGATCTGGCTGCGTTGCAGTTCTCCTATTGGTGGAGAGCAGCGTGCCGGCCTGGTGTATACGACCCCTGGTGTATACGACCCCTGGTGTATACGACCCCTGGTGTATACGACCCCTGGTGTATACGACCCTGGTGTATACGACCCCTGGTGTATACGACCCTGGTGTATACGACCCCTGGTGTATACGACCCCTGGTGTATACGACCCCTGGTGTATACGACCCTGGTGTATACGACCCCTGGTGTATACGACCCTGGTGTATACGACCCCTGGTGTATACGACCCCTGGTGTATACGACCCCTGGTGTATACGACCCCTGGTGTATACGACCCTGGTGTATACGACCCCTGGTGTATACGACCCCTGGTGTATACGACCCCTGGTGTATACGACCCTGGTGTATACGACCCTGGTGTATACGACCCCTGGTGTATACGACCCCTGGTGTATACGACCCTGGTGTATACGACCCCTGGTGTATACGACCCCTGGTGTATACGACCCCTGGTGTATACGACCCTGGTGTATACGACCCCTGGTGTATACGACCCCTGGTGTATATGACCCTGGTGTATACGACCCCTGGTGTATACGACCCCTGGTGTATACGACCCCTGGTGTATACGACCCCTGGAGTATACGACCCCTGGTGTATACGAACCTGGTGTATGCTACCCCTGGTGTATACGACCCCTGGTGTATACGACCCCTGGTGTATACGACCCTGGTGTATACGACCCCTGGTGTATACGACCCTGGTGTATACGACCCCTGGTGTATACGACCCTGGTGTATACGACCCCTGGTGTATACGACCCTGGTGTATACGACCCTGGTGTATACGACCCCTGGTGTATACGACCCCTGGTGTATACGACCCCTGGTGTATACGACCCCTGGAGTATACGACCCCTGGTGTATACGAACCTGGTGTATGCTACCCCTGGTGTATACGACCCCTGGTGTATACGACCCTGGTGTATACGACCCCTGGTGTATACGACCCTGGTGTATACGACCCCTGGTGTATACGACCCTGGTGTATACGACCCCTGGTGTATACGACCCTGGTGTATACGACCCCTGGTGTATACGACCCCTGGTGTATACGACCCTGGTGTATACGACCCCTGGTGTATACGACCCTGGTGTATACGACCCCTGGTGTATACGACCCCTGGTGTATACGACCCCTGGAGTATACGACTCCTGGTGTATACGAACCTGGTGTATACGACCCCTGGTGTATACGACCCTGGTGTATACAACCCTGGTGTATACGACCCTGGAGTATACGACCCTTGGAGTATACGACCCTGGAGTATACGACCCCTGGAGTATACGACCCCAGGAGTATACGACCCTGGTGTATACGACCCTGGTGTATACGACCCCTGGTGTATACGACCCTGGAGTATACGACCCTAGTGTATACGACCCTGGTGTATACGACCCTGGTGTATACGACCCTGGTGTATACGACCCCTGGTGTATACGACACCTGGTGTATACGACCCTTGGTGTATACGACCCCTGGTGTATACGACCCTGGTGTATACAACCCTGGTGTATACGATCCTGGAGTATACGACCCTTGGAGTATACGACCCTGGAGTATACGACCCCTGGAGTATACGACCCTGGTGTATACGACCCTGGTGTATACGACCCCTGGTGTATACGACCCTGGAGTATACGACCCTGGAGTATACGACCCTAGTGTATACGACCCTGGTGTATACGACCCTGGTGTATACGACCCTGGTGTATACGACCCCTGGTGTATACGACCCCTGGTGTATACGACCCTGGTGTATACGACCCCTGGTGAATACGACCCCTGGTGTATACGACCCATGGAGTATACGACCCTGGTGTATACGACCCCTGGAGTATACGACCCTGGTGTATACGACCCCTGGTGTATACGACCCCTGGTGTATACGACCCTTGGTGTATACGACCCCTGGTGTATACGACCCTGGTGTATACAACCCTGGTGTATACGACCCTGGAGTATACGACCCTTGGAGTATACGACCCTGGAGTATACGACCCCTGGTGTATACGACCCTGGTGTATACGACCCTGGAGTATACGACCCTGGAGTATACGACCCTAGTGTATACGACCCTGGTGTATACGACCCTGGTGTATACGACCCTGGTGTATACGACCCCTGGTGTATACGACCCCTGGTGTATACGACCCTGGTGTATACGACCCCTGGTGTATACGACCCCTGGTGTATACGACCCCTGGAGTATACGACCCTGGTGTATACGACCCCTGGAGTATACGACCCTGGAGTATACGACCCCTGGTGTATACGACCCTGGTGTATACGACCCTGGAGTATACGACCCTTGGAGTATACGACCCTAGAGTATACGACCCCTGGAGTATACGACCCCTGGTGTATACGACCCTGGTGTATACGACCCTGGAGTATACGACCCTTGGAGTATACGACCCTGGAGTATACGACCCTGCTGTATACGACCCTGGTGTATACGACCCCTGATGTATACGACCCTGGTGTATACGACCCTAGTGTATACGACCCTGGTGTATACGACCCTGGTGTATACGACCCTGGTGTATACGACCCTGGTGTATACGACTCTGTTGTATACGACCCCTGGTGTATACGACCCCCTGGTGTATACGACCCTGGTGTATACGACCCCTGGTGTATACGACCCTGGTGTATACGACCCTGGAGTATACGACCCTGGTGTATACGACCCCTGGAGTATACGACCCTGGTGTATACGACCCTGGTGTGTACGACCCCTGGTGTATACGACCCCTGGTGTATACGACCCTGATGTATACGACCCTGGTGTACACGACCCCTGGTGTATACGACCCTGATGTATACGACCCTGGTGTATACGACCCCTGGTGTATACGACCCTGGTGTATACGACCCAGGTGTATACGACCCCTGGAGTATACGACCCTGGAGTATACGACCCCTAGAGTATACGACCCTGGTGTATACGACCCCTGGAGTATACGACCCTGATGTATACGACCCTGGTGAATACGACCCTGGTGTATGCGACCCTGGTGTATGCGACCCTGGTGTATAGGACCCTAGTGTACACGACCCTGGTGTATACGACCCTGGTGTATACGACCCTGGTGTATACGACCCCTGGAGTATACGACCACTGGTGTATACGACCCTGGTGTATACGACCCTGGTGTATACGACCCCTGGTGTATACGACCCCTGATGTATACGACCCCTGGAGTATACGACCCCTGGTGTATACGACCCCTGATGTATGCGACCCCTGGTGTATACGACCCTGGTGTATACGACCCTGGTGTAATAGACCCTGGAGTATACGACCCTGGTGTATACGACCCCTGGAGTATACGACCCTGGTGTATACGACCCTGGTGTGTACGACCCCTGGTGTATACGACCCCTGGTGTATACGACCCTGATGTATACGACCCTGGTGTACACGACCCCTGGTGTATACGACCCTGATGTATACGACCCTGGTGTATACGACCCCTGGTGTATACGACCCTGGTGTATACGACCCAGGTGTATACGACCCCTGGAGTATACGACCCTGGAGTATACGACCCCTAGAGTATACGACCCTGGTGTATACGACCCCTGGAGTATACGACCCTGATGTATACGACCCTGGTGAATACGACCCTGGTGTATGCGACCCTGGTGTATGCGACCCTGGTGTATAGGACCCTAGTGTACACGACCCTGGTGTATACGACCCTGGTGTATACGACCCTGGTGTATACGACCCCTGGAGTATACGACCACTGGTGTATACGACCCTGGTGTATACGACCCTGGTGTATACGACCCCTGGTGTATACGACCCCTGATGTATACGACCCCTGGTGTATACGACCCCTGGTGTATACGACCCCTGATGTATGCGACCCCTGGTGTATACGACCCTGGTGTATACGACCCCTGGAGTATACGACCCCCTGGTGTATACGAGCCTGGTGTATACGACCCTGGTGTATACGACCCCCTGGTGTATACGACCCCTGGTGTATACGACCCTGGTGTATACGACCCCTGGAGTATACGATCCCTGGTGTATACGACCCTGGTGTATACGACCCTGGTGTATACGACCTTGGTGTATACGACCCCTGATGTATACGACCCCTGGAGTATACGACCCCTGGTGTATACGACCCCTGGTGTATACGACCCCTGGTGTATACGACCCTGGTGTATACGACCCTGGTGTATACGACGCTGTTGTATACGACCCCTGGTGTATACGACCCCTGGAGTATACGACCCCTGGTGTGTACGACCCCTGGTGTATACGACCCCTGGTGTATACGGTCCTGGCGTATACGACCCTGGTGTATACGACCCCTGGTGTATACGACCCTGGTGTATACGACCCTGGTGTATACGACCCCCTGGTGTATACGACCCCTGGTGTATACGACCCCTGGTGTATACGACCCTGGTGTATACGACCCCCTGGTGTATACGACCCCTGGTGTATACGACCCCTGGTGTATACGGCCCTGGTGTATACGACCCTGGTGTATACGACCCTGGAGTATACGATCCCTGGTGTATACGACCCTGGTGTATACGACCCTGGTGTATACGACCCTGGTGTATACGACCCCT
This sequence comes from Procambarus clarkii, assembly GCF_040958095.1. NCBI lineage: Eukaryota > Metazoa > Arthropoda > Malacostraca > Decapoda > Cambaridae > Procambarus > Procambarus clarkii. The sequence continues at coordinate 48,997,547 of NC_091169.1, read as the reverse complement.
GGTGTATACGACCCCTGGAGTATACGACTCTGGTGTATACGACCCTAGTGTATACGACCCTGGTGTATACGACCCCTGGGGTATACTGGGGACACTGTAGAGGGCAGCCTGGAACCTGCTGAGAACACTGTAGAGGGCAGCCTGGAGCCTGCTGAGGACACTGTAGAGGGCAGCCTGGAGCCTACTAGGGACACTGTAGAGGGCAGCCTGGAGCCTACTAGGGACACTGTAGAGGGCAGCCTGGAGCCTGCTGGGGACACTGTAGAGGGCAGCCTGGAGCCTACTGGGGACACTGTAGAGGGCAGCCTGGAGCCTACTAGGGACACTGTAGAGGGCAGCCTGGAGCCTGCTGAGGACACTGTAGAGGGCAGCCTGGAGCCTACTAGGGACACTGCAGAGGGCAGCCTGGAGCCTACTAGGGACACTGTAGAGGGCAGCCTGGAGCCTGCTGGGGACACTGTAGAGGGCAGCCTGGAGCCTACTGGGGACACTGTAGAGGGCAGCCTGGAGCCTACTAGGGACACTGTAGAGGGCAGCATGGAGCCTACTGTGGATACTGTAGAGGGCAGCATGGAGCCTACTGTGGATACTGTAGAGGGCAGCCTGGAGCCTACTGGAGACACTGTAGAGGGCAGCCTGGAGCCTGCTGGAGACACTGTAGAGGGCAGCCTGGAGCCTACTGGAGACACTGTAGAGGGCAGCCTGGAGCCTACTGGAGACACTGTAGAGGGCAGCCTGGAGCCTACTGGGAACACTGTAGAGGGCAGCCTGGAGCCTACTGGGAACACTGTAGAGGGCAGCCTGGAGCCTACTGGGAACGCTGTAGAGGGCAGCCTGGAGCCTACTAGGGACACTGTAGAAGGCAGCCTGGAGCCTACTGGGAACACTGTAGTGGGCAGCCTGGAGCCTACTGGGAACACTTTAGAGGGCAGCCAGGAGCCTGCTGGGGACACTGTAGAGGGCAGCCTGGAGCCTACTGGGAACACTGTAGAGGGCAGCCTGGAGCCTACTAGGGACACTGTAGAGGGCAGCCGGGAGCCTACTGGGAACACTGTAGAGGGCAGCCTGGAGCCTACTAGGGACACTGTAGAGGGCAGCCGGGAGCCTACTAGGGACACTGTAGAGGGCAGCCTGGAGCCTACTGGGAACACTGTAGAGGGCAGCCTGGAGCCTACTAGGGACACTGTAGAGGGCAGCATGGAGCCTACTGTGGATACTGTAGAGGGCAGCATGGAGCCTACTGTGGATACTGTAGAGGGCAGCCTGGAGCCTACTGGAGACACTGTAGAGGGCAGCCTGGAGCCTGCTGGAGACACTGTAATGCTTAAACATTTGGTTTGTGCAGCCCTCAACATTCATGGCCTCAGTTGCAGGTACAAGCTCCTGCAATTCATATCATATATTGCATGTATTATTTGTGCAAGAACACTACACAAATTTGTTGTTAAACTTTATGTCTCCGAAGACTATTGAGAAATTCTTATAAATTCAATAAACATACTAAATGGGACTGAGTGTAGTCCCACTGTAGGTTGCTAAACATGGCCCCAAGCCTTTACCACTTCAGTGTTTTACAAATACCATCCCAAATTAAATTGTAAGCTGAATGTTTTCTAATTTGTTTACAAATCTTCGATTTACACTGCTATAAACGTGTTCACTAACAGCCAGCACTGTAACGATGTCCTGCAGTAGTTACGGAGGTTATGACCCAAGTAGTTACCTGGTTCCTAACTATACAATTTGTACAGCTTATCATCAATACAATAATGAATCAGATTTTTTCGTATTAATAATTATCAATACCAGGAGCTTATATTTCATCTTGTCTATTAGATTCCAGTATATGTTGATGTAGTATGTCACTGTGATATATTGGTCATCATACTTGTATTAGAATATACTATTATATTGTATAATATGATTACGAGAGATGGACTCGTGATGCGGTCACAGGTACCACACAGGTTTAAGACACGTGCTAGATAACGTGGTTTGCATGAGGGTCAGTCGTACCAACTGCGCCTGTTATTCAATATTATTATTATTTTATTTTCAATATTATATTATTTTCAGAGTGGGAAGAATAACCATATACCCATATTGTTCCTATATTATCATATACCCATATTGTTCCTATATTATCATATACCCGTATTGCTCCTATATTATCATATACCCATATTGTTCCTATATTATCATATACCCGTATTGTTCCTATATTATCATATACCCGTATTGTTCCTATATTATCATATACCCATATTGTTCCTATATTATCATATACCCATATTGTTCCTATATTATCATATACCCGTATTGCTCCTATATTATCATATACCCATATTGTTCCTATATTATCATATACCCGTATTGTTCCTATATTATCATATACCCGTATTGTTCCTATATTATCATATACCCATATTGTTCCTATATTATCATATACCCATATTGTTCCTATATTATCATATACCCATATTGCTCCTATATTATCATATACCCATATTGTTCCTATATTATCATATACCCATATTGTTCCTATATTATCATATACCCATATTGTTCCTATATTATCATATACCCATATTGTTCCTATATTATCATATACCCATATTGTTCCTATATTATCATATACCCATATTGCTCCTATATTATCATATACCCATATTGTTCCTATATTATCATATACCCATATTGTTCCTATATTATCATATACCCATATTGTTCCTATATTATCATATACCCATATTGTTCCTATATTATCATATACCCATATTGTTCCTATATTATCATATACCCATATTGTTCCTATATTATCATATACCCATATTGCTCCTATATTATCATATACCCATATTGTTCCTATATTATCATATACCCATATTGTTCCTATATTATCATATACCCATATTGTTCCTATATTATCATATACCCATATTGTTCCTATATTATCATATACCCATATTGTTCCTATATTATCATATACCCATATTGTTCCTATATTATCATATACCCGTATTGTTCCTATATTATCATATACCCATATTGCTCCTATATAGCTATATGTCTCTCCCCCTGTACTCATTAAGAGTTTGGAAGTGTTCTGCTGAGTGAGGTAGTGTGGTGTATGTGTTGTGAGTTACGTGGTGTATGTGTTGTGAGTTACGTGGGGTATGTGTTGTGAGTTACGTGGGGTATGTGTTGTGAGTTACGTGGTGTATGTGTTGTGAGTTACGTGGGGTATGTGTTATGAGTTACGTGGTGTATGTGTTGTGAGTTACGTGGTGTATGTGTTATGAGTTACGTGGTGTATGTGTTGTGAGTTACGTGGGGTATGTGTTGTGAGTTACGTGGGGTATGTGTTGTGAGTTACGTGGTGTATGTGTTGTGAGTTACGTGGGGTATGTGTTATGAGTTACGTGGTGTATGTGTTGTGAGTTACGTGGTGTATGTGTTATGAGTTACGTGGTGTATGTGTTGTGAGTTACGTGGGGTATGTGTTGTGAGTTACGTGGTGTATGTGTTGTGAGTTAGGCCCACATATCCACTACAGCCTGCTTGGTCCGGCACTTCTTGCAGAAAATTACCAAGTCGATCACTGTGAACACTAAGGTTAGTGGACAGGCAAAATGGGACAAGTGTCGCGAAAGTGGAATTGCAGTTTATGGGAAATTTTGGATGAGAGAAAAGCAGGTTCAGGTGATTTTGGAGTGGTGGTACATGGGTAAAGTTCAATGTAAAAGGTTGTTAATACAACCTGTTGCACACAGGTTGTACATGTTGCCTCCAAGAGACAACCAGCTGAGACATGTGCACTGTGCAACTTGCTACAAAACATTAAAACAACTCTGTACCAAAGTCAACATATTTTAGATAATTACGAGAAAATAACATTATTTAAGGCGAGAATTAACAAAATAAAGAAGGAAATACCAGAAAGAATAAAACTTCGTCCTTCCCGGATTAGTGAGAGTGTTCAGGGCAAGACTATGTATATTCCCCAACTGTTGACCACACCACACACTAGAAGGTGAAGGGACGACGACGTTCCGGTCCGTCCTGGACCATTCCCACAATCGACTTGAGAATGGTCCAGGACGGACCGAAACGTCGTCGTCCCTTCACTTTCTAGTGTGTAGTCTGGTCAACATATTTCACCCACGTTATTGTGACTCCTCGTCTGCATTCCCCAACTAAGTAAAGTTCAAAAGACTCTACCTTTACTAACTATTATCGATATTGTAAACTATACAGGCATACCATACACCAATGCCCTAACCCTAACTGCAGAATAAGGTCCATCATAACTACTAGCCCTGACTCACCCTAACCCCAAACTCCTAAGCCTAACCCTGAACCTGCCATGCATGCCAGTGTACCAGACACTAATATCTCTTAATTTGACGGAACGTTGTCAAACAGTGGACAGTGGAACGAGCCACTGTTTGTTGACAGTGAAACGATCTCTTAAGACGGTAGAGATTCACTTTGGACGGTCCCGATACCCATCTTGAGGGGTCACAACTTCGCTGAAGACAATATTGTTAAAGTTTACTTAGCTTTACTTACTTTACTTAGCTTACTTAGTTTACTCTACTAAGAGTAAAGTTCATGGGTGGAACATCACTGACTTCATCCCCACTACTCCTTACCCATTGGCTGACAAGCCATTACAACCATATAGCACTGGGAAGGGATCAAGATAAGGATTTGGGATGGGACGGGTAGAAGGAATGGTGCCCAACCACTTGGATGGTCTGGGATTGAACGACGACCTGCATGAAGCATGACCGTCGCTCTACCGTCCAGTCCAAGTGGTTGGGATACCCTTTGGCTGAAGTATACCTAAATTGTCACTATCTTCATGGTTCGGTCCAAATGGGCATAAGAGAGCAACCTTTCCCGTTGCCAGAAATCCAACTCCTGGGTAACGATTTGGCCGACAACCTGGGGCCAGGTTCACGAAGCAGTTACGCAAGCATTTACGAACCTGGGCCCAGATTCACGAAGCAGTTACGCAAGTATTTTCGAACCTGGGGCCAGATTCACGAAGCAGTTACGCAAGTACTTACGAACGTGTACATCTTTCCTCAATCTTTGACGGCTTTGGTTACATATATTAAACAGTTTACAATCATGAAAACTTCCCAATCAACTGTTGTTATTGTTATAAACAGCCTCCTGGTGCTTTGGAGCTCATTAACTGTTTCATAAATAAAATTATTTATTTTTGTAAATAAAGCCCTCAAAGATTGAGGCAAGATTTACAGGTGATTAAGTGCTTGCGTAACTGCTTCGTGAATATGGTCGTAATTATCCACCAATCTCATCATCTGAAATCACGTCGAGGTGTGTACATTGGTTACAGAAGAACATGATATGCGCGGCAGAGAATAATGAAAATGTGGTCAAAGAGCTTACTACTAGCTCCTATACCCAACCACTTGGGCTGGACGGTAGAGCGACGGTCTCGCTTCATGCAGGACGACGTTCAATCCCCAACCGTCCATGCAGTTGGGCACCATTCCTTTCCCTCCGTCCCATCCCAAATCCTTATCCTGACCCTCTTCCAAGTGCTATATAGTCGTAATGGCTTGGCGCTTTCCCATGATAATTCCCTCCCTCCCATGCAAAAACTCCCCCACCTGCGTCAGTAGCCTCTGTCCCCTCAACACCTAACTCGCCTCCCACACACTCATTCACGGTAGTTAACAAATGGAATGCATTAAGTAGTGATGTGGTGGAGGCTGACTCCATACACAGTTTCAAGTGTAGATATGATAGAGCCCAGTAGGCTCAGGAACCTGTACACCAGTTGATTGACAGTTGAGAGGCGGGACCAAAGAGCCAGAGCTCAACCCCCGCAAGCACAACTAGGTGAGTACAACTAGGTGAGTACACAATCTCAACCTGTTGGAGTTCCTTAAGTTGGAAACTTCAGCTGCTTCCCTAAAACATTGTTTTATTTATCTTGCCAACATGAAGAGTTAAGGCATTCCAGGATTTGACTTAACAGACAATAATACATCTCCTGTACCGTAAATATCGTCCGAGTAAGTTTAAGGATGAGAACGATTGTGCAGATGTGGCTCAGTTGTTGCAACATCAGTGACATGACTCAGTTGTTGCAACATCAATTATATGACTCAATTGTTCGAACATCAATGACGTGACTCAATTGTTCGAACATCAATGACGTGACTCAATTGTTCGAACATCAATGACGTGACTCAATTGTTCGAACATCAATGACGTGACTCAATTGTTCGAACATCAATGACGTGACTCAATTGTTCGAACATCAATGACGTGACTCAATTGTTCGAACATCAATGACGTGACTCAATTGTTCGAACATCAATGACATGACTCAATTGTTCGAACATCAATGACATGACTCAGTTGTTCAACATCAATGACATGATAAGTTGGCTCATGATGCACTTCCACATTTTGGAGTCCAGGAGACACATACAATAATACTCCAAGACTACTGTTGGCCAGGAATGTATAGAGACGTCAAAAAACTTTCTAAATTCATGCCATACTTGTCAACATGCTGGCAAACCTAATGCTCCAATCCCCGAGGATTGGAGCATCAGGTCCAATCTAAGGGTTTAGATTGGATTAGGGTTTGCCTAATCACAGTACCGTGAGAGCCATTCACCATCTCATTATTGACTGCGTGAGACCAAGTCTGGCAATCAGCGTATCATCCTCATCATCATGTGTTCTACTACAAGGATTCCAATACTTTTACCAGTAAAAAAAAAAAAAGCTGGATGTTACGAACCAGGGGCCAGATTCACGAAGCAGTTGCGCAAGTACTTACGAACGTGTACATCTTTCCTCAATCTTTGACGGTTTTGGTTACATATATTAAACAGTTTACAAGCATGAAAACTTCCCAATCAACTGTTGTTATTGTTATAAACAGCCTCCTGGTGCTTCGGGGCTCATTAACTGTTTAATAATTGTAAACAAAGCCGCCAAAGATTGAGGAAAGATTTCCAGGAGCGTAACTGCTTGGTGAATCAGACTCCCTGGTATTTACCAGTCCTAACTATTATAATGTATGCATAATTATACATTCATCATATCCTATTTTCATATGAACTATAAATTTTCCACATATATGTTTCCAGTTTCATAAGTACCACGTTATATTATATTATTTTGATTGCGTGTGTTACATTGATGCCATTGTATTACCCTGTTGTATTGTATGGGTTGGACAGTGATGATCAACCAGGCTGTGACTCATACACCAGGCTGCTAGCAGCCGCGTCCAACAGCCTGGTTGACCAGCCCAGCAACCAGGAGGCCTGGTCATGGACCGGGCCGCGGGGACGCTAAGCCCCGAAATCATGTGAAGGTAACGTCAAGGTAATGAGGTGCGGCTAGCACCTGAACGGTGACGTGGGCGCCAGTCTCACCAGGTGTGGCGTTCCTTAACTATTGCTTTCCTTATGACAAACACAGTTATTTGAGATGTTGTTCCAGAATGTCTTAAGTTAGTATATACTTGTGTTGTTTAGAAGTGTTTGGGAGTGATTATCTCCGTGTGTTAGAGTGGTTGTTGAGGTGTGTTGTGTGTGGTGGTTGTTGTTAGTGGTTGTTGTTAGAGTGGTTGTTGAGGTGTGTTGTGTGTGGTGGTTGTTGTTAGTGGTTGTTGAGGTGTGTTGTGTGTGGTGGTTGGTGTTAGTGGTTGTTGAGGTGTGTTGTGTGTGGTGGTTGGTGTTAGTGGTTGTTGAGGTGTGTTGTGTGTGGTGGTTGGTGTTAGTGGTTGTTGAGGTGTGTTGTGTGTGGTGGTTGGTGTTAGTGGTTGTTGAGGTGTGTTGTGTGTGGTGGTTGGTGTTAGTGGTTGTTGAGGTGTGTTGTGTGTGGTGGTTGTTGTTAGTGGTTGTTGTTAGAGTGGTTGTTGAGGTGTGTTGTGTGTGGTGGTTGTTGTTAGTGGTTGTTGAAGTGTGTTGTGTGTGGTGGTTGGTGTTAGTGGTTGTTGAGGTGTGTTGTGTGTGGTGGTTGTTGTTAGTGGTTGTTGAGGTGTGTTGTGTGTGGTGGTTGGTGTTAGTGGTTGTTGAAGTGTGTTGTGTGTGGTGGTTGTTGTTAGTGGTTGTTGAGGTGTGTTGTGTGTGGTGGTGGTTGTTAGTGGTTGTTGAGGTGTGTTGTGTGTGGTGGTGGTTGTTAGTGGTTGTTGAGGTGTGTTGTGTGTGGTGGTTGTTGTTAGTGGTTGTTGAGGTGTGTTGTGTGTGGTGGTTGGTGTTAGTGGTTGTTGAGGTGTGTTGTGTGTGGTGGTTGTTGTTAGTGGTTGTTGAAGTGTGTTGTGTGTTGTGGTTGTTGTTAGTGGTTGTTGAGGTGTGTTGTGTGTGGTGGTTGGTGTTAGTGGTTGTTGAGGTGTGTTGTGTGTGGTGGTTGTTGTTAGTGGTTGTTGAAGTGTGTTGTGTGTTGTGGTTGTTGTTAGTGGTTGTTGAGGTGTGTTGTGTGTGGTGGTGGTTGTTAGTGGTTGTTGAAGTGTGTTGTGTGTGGTGGTTGTTGTTAGTGGTTGTTGAGGTGTGTTGTGTGTGGTGGTTGGTGTTAGTGGTTGTTGAGGTGTGTTGTGTGTGGTGGTGGTTGTTAGTGGTTGTTGAGGTGTGTTGTGTGTGGTGGTTGTTGTTAGTGGTTGTTGAGGTGTGTTGTGTGTGGTGGTTGGTGTTAGTGGTTGTTGAGGTGTGTTGTGTGTGGTGGTTGTTGAGGTGTGTTGTGTGTGGTGGTTGTTGAGGTGTGTTGTGTGTGGTGGTTGGTGTTAGTGGTTGTTGAAGTGTGTTGTGTGTGGTGGTGGTTGAGGTGTGTTGTGTGTGGTGGTTGGTGTTAGTGGTTGTTGAGGTGTGTTGTGTGTGGTGGTTGTTGTTAGTGGTTGTTGAAGTGTGTTGTGTGTGGTGGTTGTTGTTAGTGGTTGTTGAGGTGTGTTGTGTGTGGTGGTTGGTGTTAGTGGTTGTTGAAGTGTGTTGTGTGTGGTGGTTGTTGTTAGTGGTTGTTGAGGTGTGTTGTGTGTGGTGGTGGTTGAGGTGTGTTGTGTGTGGTGGTTGGTGTTAGTGGTGGTTGAGGTGTGTTGTGTGTGGTGGTTGTTGTTAGTGGTGGTTGAGGTGTGTTGTGTGTGGTGGTAGGTGTTAGTGGTGGGAGACGGTGCAAGACGGAACAATCTTAGACAGTTCCAGGCTGGTGATTGTGAAGATTGGGCGTGTTATTAAGATAAGTGGGGTGTTGTTTGTTTGTGTCTAAGTGTTGCTATTGACTTTTGTAATTACATATTATTAGGTGCTGAGCCATTGTCCTCTTAACATTGTGCCAGTTGTCACCAGCCCATAATTAATTCCTAAGTGATTAAGTGTGAACTCTCTCATTATATCTTGTGATATATTATTTGTCTTACTAACACAGTAAATTGGTGATCCCATTTTACCCACAGTTGTTTTATAATAATAATAATAATAGTTTATTTAGGAAAGTACATACACAGTTGCAGCGTTACAGAACAAATATTCTGTTGGATTTCAAGCTAGAGGTAGACCCGTAGTTCATACAACACCTAAAGCCACTAGTACGCATAGCGTCTCGGCCAAACTTTGACTTATTGATACCTGGATATTATTGACGTGTGATAAGCCAATGATATTATGATTAACTGTGACGGGAGCCTTGCTCACATGCCTACCTTATAACAACTGTGACGGGAGCCTTGCTCACATGCCTACCTTATAACAACTGTGACGGGAGCCTTGCTCACATGCCTACCTTATAACACGGCCAAAACTGTTATAAACAGTCTATTAAATGTGTTTACTCTCTACGGTTTTCCTCGGGAGATTGAGAGCGATTGTTTAACCAACTTTACAAGTGACCTGTTTAAACACACTTGGCACGAGTACCACCAAGTCACTCAAGTCTTGTCGAGTCCTTACCATCCAGCCTCTCAGGGTTCTCTAGAGTGCAGTCGCCAAACAATTAAATCATTACTTAAGAACTACTGTAAGGAAACAGGCAATGAATGGGACGAACAATTAATGTTCTAACTAATGTTCATTTTTACAAGCACTCTCAATGAGTCACTAGGAGCATCTTACGAGATGGTCTATGGTCGTAAGTGCCGTGGACCTCTCAAAGCTTTAAAAAAAAAAAAAACTTTTAAAGATTCACTAGACAATAATACCTTTAATGAGTCCCTTAATGTTTCTATGTTTCTTCAAAACTTAAAAGTTTAAATTAATAATTATGTAATGATTATTATATTAATAATCTTCAAAACTTAAATAATAACTATGTCCTAATGACCTTTGACCGGCGCTGCAAGACTTTGCCCACTTACTCCAACAGTACAAAGGTAATGCTTATGTAGTATTGTGTACACGAGTTTATTGTGACTGACCAAGATTTAAAGTTCAACCTGAGTTCAAGTCTGAGATCAAGTCTGAGTGACGTCACCCTGCTAAACCACTACTGATGGTAAACTAGTACAATCAGTAAACTACTGATTGTGATTATGATAAGGAAACCGTACTTTCCAACATGGAAATCTTGAATGGCTGCGCTTCTACAACAAAGACTCAAATAATCAAATTAGTGCACCACTTGTCAAGTTATTTACCAATTTTAACAAGATAATTCCACACACTCCTCAGAAATGCACTTTGGTACAGCACGACATCGAACTCCATCCAGGCACTGTACCCACAAGACAACCTGGCACTGTACCCACAAGACAACCTGGCACTGTACCCACAAGACAACCTGGCACTGTACCCACAAGACAACCAGACACTGTACCCACAAGACAACCAGACACTGTACCCACATGACAACCAGGTACTGTACCCAAAAAACAACCAGACACTGTACCCACAAGACAACCAGGCACTGTACCCACAAGACAACCTGGCACTGTACCCACAAGACAACCTGGCACTGTACCCACAAGACAACCTGGCACTGTACCCACAAGACAACCTGGCACTGTACCCACAAGACAACCTGGCACTGTACCCACAAGACAACCTGGCACTGTACCCACAAGACAACCAGACACTGTACCCACAAGACAACCAGGCACTGTACCCACAAGACAACCTGGCACTGTACCCACAAGACAACCTGGCACTGTACCCACAAGACAACCTGGCACTGTACCCACAAGACAACCAGACACTGTACCCACAAGACAACCAGACACTGTACCCACATGACAACCAGGTACTGTACCCACAAAACAACCAGACACTGTACCCACAAGACAACCTGGCACTGTACCCACAATACAACCTGGCACTGTACCCACATGACAACCTGGCACTGTACCCACATGACAACCTGGCACTGTACCCATATGACAACCTGGCACTGTACCCACATGACAACCTGGCACTGTACCCACAAGACAACCTGGCACTGTACCCCACATGACAACCTGGCACTGTACCCACATGACAACCTGGCACTGTACCCACAAAACAACCAGACACTGTACCCACAAGACATCCAGGTACTGTACCCACAAGACAACCTGGCACTGTACCCACAAGACAACCAGGTACTGTACCCACAAGACAACCAGGCACTGTACCCACAAGACATCCAGGTACTGTACCCACAAGACAACCTGGCACTGTACCCACAAGACAACCAGGTACTGTACCCACAAGACAACCTGGCACTGTACCCACAAGACAACCAGGTACTGTACCCACAAGACAACCAGGTACTGTACCCACAAGACAACCAGGCACTGTACCCACAAGACAACCAGGCACTGTACCCACAAGACAACCAGGTACTGTACCCACAAAACAACCAGGCACTGTACCCACAAGACAACCAGGCACTGTACCCACAAGACTACCAGGTACTGTACCCACAAGACAACCTGGCACTGTACCCACAAGACAACCAGGTACTGTACCCACAAGACTACCAGGTACTGTACCCACAAGACAACCTGGCACTGTACCCACAAGACAACCAGGTACTGTACCCACAAGACAACCTGGCACTGTACCCACAAGACAACCAGGTACTGTACCCACAAGACTACCAGGTACTGTACCCACAAGACAACCTGGTACTGTACCCACAAGACAACCAGGTACTGTACCCACAAGACTACCAGGTACTGTACCCACAAGACAACCTGGTACTGTACCCACAAGACTACCAGGTACTGTACCCACAAAACAACCAGACACTGTACCCACAAGACAACCAGGTACTGTACCCACAAGACTACCAGGTACTGTACCCACAAGACAACCAGGTACTGTACCCACAAGACAACCAGGTACTGTACCCACAAGACAACCTGGCACTGTACCCACAAGACAACCAGGTACTGTACCCACAAAACAACCAGGCACTGTACCCACAAGACAACCAGGTACTGTACCCACAAGACTACCAGGTACTGTACCCTCAAGACAACCAGGTACTGTACCCACAAGACAACCAGGCACTGTACCCACAAGACTACCAGGTACTGTACCCACAAGACAACCAGGCACTGTACCCACAAGACTACCAGGTACTGTACCCTCAAGACAACCAGGCACTGTACCCACAAGACTACCAGGTACTGTACCCTCAAGACAACCAGGTACTGTACCCACAAGACTACCAGGTACTGTACCCACAAGACTACCAGGTACTGTACCCACAAGACTACCAGGTACTGTACCCACAAGACAACCAGGCACTGTACCCACAAGACTACCAGGTACTGTACCCACAAGACAACCAGGCACTGTACCCACAAGACTACCAGGTACTGTACCCACAAGACTACCAGGTACTGTACCCACAAGACTACCAGGTACTGTACCCACAAGACTACCAGGTACTGTACCCACAAGACAACCAGACACTGTACCCACAAGACTACCAGGTACTGTACCCACAAGACTACCAGGTACTGTACCCACAAGACTACCAGGTACTGTACCCACAAGACTACCAGGTACTGTACCCACAAGACTACCAGGTACTGTACCTACAAGACTACCAGGTACTGTACCCACAAGACTACCAGGTACTGTACCCACAAGACTACCAGGTACTGTACCCACAAGACTACCAGGTACTGTACCCACAAGACAACCAGGCACTGTACCCACAAGACTACCAGGTACTGTACCCACAAGACAACCAGGCACTGTACCCACAAGACTACCAGGTACTGTACCCACAAGACAACCAGGCACTGTACCCACAAGACTACCAGGTACTGTACCCACAAGACTACCAGGTACTGTACCCACAAGACTACCAGGTACTGTACCCACAAGACTACCAGGTACTGTACCCACAAGACAACCAGACTACCACACCAGTCTCCAGAAAACTGATCTGGTGAGAAGAGAAGAGAAGTTTCTCATAGAAAATGAATCCGCTACAGTGTGGGCTCTCCCATGGGCCTCATCCTAAACCGCAGGAAAGTGATAGGATTAAAGTATTTTGTAGGATTAAGAACTGCTTAGGTTAGGTGCATAATGTTTCGATCAGATGCTCTTTTTGTTAGTAAAACATTGTAAATAGTAAATCATGCAACCTGTAACCCGGTGACGTCATTGTATGTGGTAAACCCAGCCACTTTGACTGATCGGTAGAGCGACGGTCTCGCTTCATTCAGGTCGGCGTTCAATCCCCCGACCATCCATGGGGTTTGACGCCATTCTTACCCCTCCGTCCCATCCCAAATCCTTATCCTGACCCCTTCCAAGTGCTATAAAGTCGTAATGGCTTGCCGCTTTCCCTTGATAATAAAAAATGTGTGTGATACATGCCATGTGGATCACACATTCATGTCTCTTCCCGCCAAATTATACCAGAAAGGTAAAACTGTTTAAATGTTGTTGTTGTTATAGATTCAGCTACTCGGAACAAGTTCCAAGTAGCACGGGCTATGGTGAGCCCGTAACTTACCTGGCACAGGAGCGGTGCCCCGTGTGTTTAAAGATTACCGCAAGTTAAATAGTGTCACTATCAAAGACTTCTACCCTTGTCTCGCATCGACGACACCTTCCCTAGATGCTGTTGTGAAGGCCAAGCACCTTACCCAACTAGATCTCTTAAAGGGCGATTATCAGATAGAAATGACTATGTCAAACATTTATCTGCTTTCATTACTCCCTTTTTTGGTGTGTTAAGATATGTGAGACTGTCTTCGGTCTCTGTAATGTTCGTGTTCCGTTCCCAGTGTGTTGTGAACTTGTTCCTCCAAGACCTAGATGACCCCAAGGCCTAGTTGGCTGTGAGTCATCACCACGGACGACTGGGACCAGCACCTGAGTCGTCGCCACGGACGACTGGGACCAGCACCTGAGTCATCACCACGGACGACTGGGACCAGCACCTGAGCCATCACCACGGACGACTGGGACCAGCACCACAAGCAGTAGCAGTTATTCAACAAAGGTCTTCGTTCTGCCTCACCCTCAACCTCGGTAATTCAACCTTCACCAACGGTAAGGTGAAATACCTAGATCACGTAGGTACCTCACCTTGAGGTTACCTTGAGATGATTTCGGGGCTTAGCGTCCCCTCGGCCCGGTCCTCGACCAGGCCTCCCTAGGGTATACTTAGGGCGGTGGAGGAACTGCACACTTGTCCATCCATCCGGACGCAATTCATCAATACCATCAGCCCTCTACTCCCAAGCAACTTATGATATTCAAATGAATGGCCTTCTACTATCGTCAATTCATCACAGTTGCAACCTCTTTAACAGTACTTACCAGCATTAGAAAGACATAAATTGACTAATTTGCAATTGACAGCCATCAATCAACTTTCAATCAACTTAAAACATTACTTTGTTTTAATCCTGTTCTCGCATCTCCAGATCTGAAGCAGCCTTTCGTTCTCCATGTCTGTGCTAGAAATACAGCCATCAGAGGCGTACTGATGCAAGAATGCAATGGATGTTGCCTCTCAGCTATTACAGTTACAAGTTGAAGCCCAACCAAGCCAGTTACAGCACCATGGAGAAGGAACTACTCGCCATAGTGCTGTCTTCAGTGATATGAGACCGATCTTCAGGCTCACCAGCCACTCATTATATTCTCCAATTACAATCCACTGCACTTCCTCCACCAACCAACATCTGTCACGATGGGCTTTATATCTACACAAGTACATCATCATCATCATCATCATCATCATCATCATCATCATCATCATCATCATCATCATCATCATCATCATAGGGTACATCAAAGGAGCAGACAACATTGTGGCAGACGCCAGTACACGAGGTGGAGCCTCCCACTTAAGCCACAGTTATCTCCGTGTCACCATCTCAGACTGGTGCAAGCATCCTCCAGGAGCTGCCACATAATTACCCTCCTTAAGTAGTGTAATAGCTTCTTATATGTAATCAGCATCATGTTTATCTTCATTCAAGAGTTTAGTTCATTGTATAGTGTGACTTTCTGTGTAAATAAATTGTATATTTTCTCGTGTAAGACAATCATGTGTGATCATTCGGTCGGAGCATTGCACCTCCAGGGCGATGATGCCTAGTTTAACCAGCAGGTTATAGTTTGGGATCGATCACGCCACCTCACCCCGGGTGTCTCTATATGACATTGTCATGAGGTACTCGAGCTCTCACAGGTAGTCAAGTTCAGGCGCTCGTCATACGAGTAAAGGTACTCCTCTCTTAGTGAAGTTATTCTGACAATTCCATAAGAGGTTGTGGTGTTTGGTAATGTACTGTGCAGCCTTTGTTTATATTACCTTGTTGTACCTGAGGCCGAGTCACACAGTTGAAATCAGTGTTAAACCTTTTTGTTATTTTAATGATATATCAAGTGTAC
The DNA here is from genome assembly GCF_040958095.1 of Procambarus clarkii. Taxonomy (NCBI): domain Eukaryota; kingdom Metazoa; phylum Arthropoda; class Malacostraca; order Decapoda; family Cambaridae; genus Procambarus; species Procambarus clarkii. The sequence goes on along the minus strand of NC_091169.1, from coordinate 48,981,708 downwards.
AAAGACTTGATTAACAAGGTATTTCAAAACGCTCCTCAGAAATGCACTTTGGTACAGCACGACATCATGCAGGTGTTAAAGTAACTTTTATTTGTTTTATTAAATAAACTTGTATTTTAAAAGTGGCTTTCCGACTTTACTCTGATGCACATATTAACATTGGAAAGGTTATGAGGCTTTCCACAGTTCCTCCTTTCGTGTTACACTAGAACAAAACATTGTCTCCAGTATCATGACCTTTCTAATCATTCTTTTGTGTTGCACTTTAACTAAGTATTTGCCAATAAGTAGAAAATATATAATGTGAAGTTTCCAGTACAGAGCGCTTCAATGGGTGCCGGAGTGTGTGTGTGGGGGAGGGGGGTGCCGGCGTGTGTGGGGGGGGGGGGTGCCGGCGTGTGTGTGTGTGGGGGGGGGGGGTGCCGGCGTGTGTGAGGGGGGTGGTGCCGGCGTGTGTGAGGGGGGGGGGGGGGGTTGCCGGCGTGTGTGTGTGGGGGGGGGGGGGGGGTGCCGGCGTGTGTGAGGGGGGGGGGGTGCCGACGTGTGTGAGGGGGGGGGGTTCCGGCGTGTGTGTGTGTGTGGGGGGGGGGGGGTACCGGCGTGTGTGTGTGTGGGGGGGGGGGAGGCGTAGCAACACAACATTGCTCGGGAATCAATAGACGGCGCTAACTGCCGGAATGTGAGGCATGATAACCCCGTCCCACACAGCTACGAACAGCCTTCGGACAGAGGGGGAAAGACAGTTTCGGACTTAGTTTGAAGAACAATTTTGGACCTGTTGGGGTGGTTACAGTTTGTAATGGGGTGGTAGAGGGGAAGGTAACCAGCTTGAGAAGAGGGTCGTGTACAGATGTATCTTATCCCATTTATCAAGATAATTATAAAGAGTGAATAAGATATCTTGCTAGTCGAAGGCGGCATGCAAAATATTTATACATGTGCCCTTTACCTTCCCTATAAGTAATCACTGCCCATTCTTGTATGTTTTATTGTATAAGCACTTTGTACTTTGTGTAAATATTGAGAATCAGTTATAAACATTACTACTACAGTTAACATTATCAAACATTACACACCAGGCACTCAACGCACATAACGTAAACATCAATAAAATTGCTGGCAATATCGGTATAAATAACCTTGTTGCCAAACACAACATGTATCACAACAACTACATAATATAACCTAAGTGTTCCACTATAATACTCTATAACTCGGTTGTTGTTCCTGAGTATTAAGTGCTATTTTCTGACTACCTCTGTGTTACGGCCTCACTTAGCCAGTAACTGGGTTCTTTTAACTCAAACTTCCGATCAGGCTGAGTGCCTCCTTATCAGATCCAACCCCAGTCTTGGGTAAGTTATTAACACCTGAGCAGTAATGGTCAGTCCAAGAGGAATGGCGGTAAACAACATTAAATAAAACCATTACCATGTGTACTTCTTAATATACACTTATTACGTTCAAGCTGTACCCGGCCACGCGTTGCTGTGGCTCAGCAACCTTCCCGTCGCCCAGTCCTCCTCACCATTCCCCCCCCTCGTCCTCCCCACCATTCCCCGCTCCTCTGTCCCATTGTCCTCCGCTCCCTTCCCCTGTCCCCTCGTCCTCACTATCCCCAACTCCCCCATCCTCCCCACCATTACCTCCTCCTTTGACCCTTTTGTCACCCCTCCATCCCCCACTCCCGTCCCCTCGTCCTCCCCACCATTCCCCACTCCCTCGTCCGATGCATTCCCAAATGATCTGATGTTCCCATCACTGAAATATAAGAAAACAGTTAAAAAAAGAAGAAATAAAAACAATTAAAAAAATAGACTATACTCACGAAATGAACGGTATGGTAAACAACACAGCTTAATTCCAATGTAATATCACACAAAATAATTAAATCAAAATGAAAATAAATCGAAATCTATCAAAATTCAATTTATCAAAAAATTGGAAACATTGAAATGGAATCGTAACATATTTAGTATAGCGTGTGTTGCTCTTATGTGCAACTGATGGCGCCGTTTTTCAAAAACGCATGTTTTTACCTGTCACAAGTGTGTGGCATCTTTACATATACTCACGAAATGAACGGTATGGTAAACACAGCTCAATTCCAATGCAATGCCACACAAAATAATTCAATTAAAATGAAAATAAATCAAAATCTATCAAAATTCAATTTATACATGCAATTGGAAACATTGAAATGGAATTGTAACATATTTAGTATAGCGTGTGTTGCTATTATATGCAACAGATGGGATTTAAAAAAAAAAAAAGAATGATTTTACCTGTCGCAGGTGTGGCATCTATATAGTAGGTATATAAAAACATGCGCGTATTCCAATGGAACGTTGTTTCAAAATGTCAAAGCAATTGGTGAAAAAATTTCGGAGATTAGCGATTTTGAACAAACGAACATTTACATTTTTATTTATATAGATGTACAACACATAACAAGGCAGGTGTCACTTTCACACGGGACACCTGCAAAAAAACTTCTGCGATCTTCTATCCCGGCGAGTACACTTCTATCTTCTATCATACAACACTCAAGGTTCCTTCCCTGAGCCTTTTCTCTCTGATACTCACGCCGGCGAGTCCACCTTTCTCAGTAAATCATGGACCAGTCCTCGACAGTATCGTCACAATGCCATAACCCCACTTCGACTCTCCAGGAACACGCTGCCAGGTCTCCAGCAACACGCTGGCAGGTCTCCAGCAACACGCTGGCAGGTCTCCAGCAACACGCTGCCAGGTCTCCAGCAACACGCTGGCAGGTCTCCAGCAACACGCTGGCAGGTCTCCAGCAACACGCTGGCAGGTCTCCAGCAACACGCTGCCAGGTCTCCAGCAACACGCTGCCAGGTCTCCAGCAACACGCTGCCAGGTCTCCAGCAACACCTGGCTGGCTTCCCATAAAGGCTTCACCTATAACAAGCTTTAACTTAAGAGGACAGACAGACGTTTATTCCATGGAGTAACACAACTGGGCCACCCCGGGATACGTCGGTCCAATCACCAAAACTTCTCTGGTTATTACAGAGAATTCACAGTCTCTGTTAAGGGGGTGTGGGTGAGCCTTCGCCTTGGATGGTTGCTGAGAGCAGCGTGCTGGACCTTGGATGGGTGCTGAGAGCAGCGTGCTGGACCTTGGATGGGTGCTGAGAGCAGCGTGATGGACCTTGGACGACCGTTGAGAGCAGCGTGCTGGACCTTGGATGGGTGCTGAGAGCAGCGTGCTGGACCTTGGATGGGTGCAAAGAGCAGCGTGCTGGACCTTGGATGGGTGCTGAGAGCAGCGTGCTGGACCTTGGATGGGTGCTGAGAGCAGCGTGCTGGACCTTGGATGGGTGCTGAGAGCAGCGTGCTGGACCTTGGATGGGTGCTGAGAGCAGCGTGCTGGACCTTGGATGGGTGCTGAGAGCAGCGTGCTGGACCTTGGATGGGTGCTGAGAGCAGCGTGCTGGACCTTGGATGGGTGCTGAGAGCAGCGTGCTGGACCTTGGATGGGTGCTGAGAGCAGCGTGCTGGACCTTGGATGGGTGCTGAGAGCAGCGTGCTGGACCTTGGATGGGTGCTGAGAGCAGCGTGCTGGACCTTGGATGGGTGCTGAGAGCAGCGTGCTGGACCTTGGACGACCGCTGAGAGCAGCGTGCTGGACCTTGGATGGGTGCTGAGAGCAGCGTGCTGGACCTTGGATGGGTGCTGAGAGCAGCGTGCTGGACCTTGGACGACCGCTGAGAGCAGCGTGCTGGACCTTGGATGGGTGCTGAGAGCAGCGTGCTGGACCTTGGATGGGTGCTGAGAGCAGCGTGCTGGACCTTGGACGACCGCTGAGAGCAGCGTGCTGGACCTTGGATGGGTGCTGAGAGCAGCGTGCTGGACCTTGGATGGGTGCTGAGAGCAGCGTGCTGGACCTTGGATGGGTGTTGAGAGCAGCGTGCTGGACCTTGGACGACCGCTGAGAGCAGCGTGCTGGACCTTGGACGACCGCTGAGAGCAGCGTGCTGGACCTTGGATGGGTGCTGAGAGCAGCGTGCTGGACCTTGGATGGGTGCTGAGAGCAGCGTGCTGGACCTTGGATGGGTGCTGAGAGCAGCGTGCTGGACCTTGGATGGGTGCTGAGAGCAGCGTGCTGGACCTTGGATGGGTGCTGAGAGCAGCGTGCTGGACCTTGGACGACCGCTGAGAGCAGCGTGCTGGACCTTGGATGGGTGCTGAGAGCAGCGTGCTGGACCTTGGATGGGTGCTGAGAGCAGCGTGCTGGACCTTGGACGACCGCTGAGAGCAGCGTGCTGGACCTTGGATGGGTGCTGAGAGCAGCGTGCTGGACCTTGGATGGGTGCTGAGAGCAGCGTGCTGGACCTTGGATGGGTGCTGAGAGCAGCGTGCTGGACCTTGGATGGGTGCTGAGAGCAGCGTGCTGGACCTTGGATGGGTGCTGAGAGCAGCGTGCTGGACCTTGGACGACCGCTGAGAGCAGCGTGCTGGACCTTGGATGGGTGCTGAGAGCAGCGTGCTGGACCTTGGATGGGTGCTGAGAGCAGTGTGCTGGACCTTGGATGGGTGCTGAGAGCAGCGTGCTGGACCTTGGATGGGTGCTGAGAGCAGCGTGCTGGACCTTGGATGGGTGCTGAGAGCAGCGTGCTGGACCTTGGACGACCGCTGAGAGCAGCGTGCTGGACCTTGGATGGGTGCTGAGAGCAGCGTGCTGGACCTTGGATGGGTGCTGAGAGCAGCGTGCTGGACCTTGGACGACCGCTGAGAGCAGCGTGCTGGACCTTGGATGGGTGCTGAGAGCAGCGTGCTGGACCTTGGATGGGTGCTGAGAGCAGCGTGCTGGACCTTGGACGACCGCTGAGAGCAGCGTGCTGGACCTTGGATGGGTGCTGAGAGCAGCGTGCTGGACCTTGGATGGGTGCTGAGAGCAGCGTGCTGGACCTTGGATGGGTGCTGAGAGCAGCGTGCTGGACCTTGGATGGGGGCTGAGAGCAGCGTGCTGGACCATGGATGGGTGCTGAGAGCAGCGTGCTGGACCTTGGACGACCGCTGAGAGCAGCGTGCTGGACCTTGGATGGGTGCTGAGAGCAGCGTGCTGGACCTTGGATGGGTGCTGAGAGCAGCGTGCTGGACCTTGGACGACCGCTGAGAGCAGCGTGCTGGACCTTGGATGGGTGCTGCGAGCAGCGTGCTGGACCTTGGAAAGGTGCTGAGAGCAGCGTGCTGGACCTTGGACGACCGCTGAGAGCAGCGTGCTGGACCTTGGATGGGTGCTGAGAGCAGCGTGTGCTGGACCTTGGCTGGGTGCTGAGAGCAGCGTGCTGGACCTTGGATGGGTGCTGAGAGCAGCGTGCTGGACCTTGGATCGGGTGCTGAGAGCCAGCGTGCTGACCTTGGACGACCGATGAGAGCAGCGTGCTGGACCTTGGACGACGCTGAGAGCAGCGTGCTGGACCTTGGATGGGTGCTGAGAGCAGCGTGCTGGACCTTGGACGACCGCTGAGAGCAGCGTGCTGGACCTTGGATGGGTGCTGAGAGCAGCGTGCTGGACCTTGGATGGGTGCTGAGAGCAGCGTGCTGGACCTTGGATGGGAGGGCTGAGAGCAGCGTGCTGGACCTTGGATGGGTGCTGAGAGCAGCGTGCTGGACCTTGGAATGGTGCTGAGAGCAGCGTGCTGGACCTTGGACGACCCGCTGAGAGCAGCGTGCTGGACCTTGGATGGTGTGCTGAGAGCAGTGTGCTGGACCTTGGATGGGTGCTGAGAGCAGCGTGCTGGACCCTTGGATGGGTGCTGAGAGCAGCGTGCTGGACCTTGGATGGGTGCTGAGAGCAGCGTGATGGACCTTGTACGACCGCTTGAGGAGCAGCGTGCTGGACCTTGGATGGGTGCTGAGAGCAGCGTGCTGGACCTTGGATGGGTGCTGAGAGCAGCGTGCTGGACCTTGGATGGGTGCTGAGAGCAGCGTGCTGGACCTTGGATGGGTGCTGAGAGCAGCGTGCTGGACCTTGGATGGGTGCTGAGAGCAGCGTGCTGGACCTTGGATGGGTGCTGAGAGCAGCGTGCTGGACCTTGGATGGGTGCTGAGAGCAGCGTGCTGGACCTTGGATGGGTGCTGAGAGCAGCGTGCTGGACCTTGGATGGGTGCTGAGAGCAGCGTGCTGGACCTTGGATGGGTGCTGAGAGCAGCGTGCTGGACCTTGGATGGGTGCTGAGAGCAGCGTGCTGGACCTTGGATGGGTGCTGAGAGCAGCGTGCTGGACCTTGGATGGGTGCTGAGAGCAGCGTGCTGGACCTTGGACGACCGCTGAGAGCAGCGTGCTGGACCTTGGATGGGTGCTGAGAGCAGCGTGCTGGACCTTGGATGGGTGCTGAGAGCAGCGTGCTGGACCTTGGATGGGTGCTGAGAGCAGCGTGCTGGACCTTGGATGGGTGCTGAGAGCAGCGTGCTGGACCTTGGATGGGTGCTGAGAGCAGCGTGCTGGACCTTGGATGGGTGCTGAGAGCAGCGTGCTGGACCTTGGACGACCGTCTGAGAGCAGCGTGCTGGACCTTGGATGGGTGCTGAGAGCAGCGTGCTGGACCTTGGATGGGTGCTGAGAGCAGCGTGCTGGACCTTGGATGGGTGCTGAGAGCAGCGTGCTGGACCTTGGATGGGTGCTGAGAGCAGCGTGCTGGACCTTGGATGGGTGCTGAGAGCAGCGTGCTGGACCTTGGATGGGTGCTGAGAGCAGCGTGCTGGACCTTGGATGGGTGCTGAGAGCAGCGTGCTGGACCTTGGATGGGTGCTGAGAGCAGCGTGCTGGACCTTGGATGGGTGCTGAGAGCAGCGTGCTGGACCTTGGATGGGTGCTGAGAGCAGCGTGCTGGACCTTGGATGGGTGCTGAGAGCAGCGTGCTGGACCTTGGATGGGTGCTGAGAGCAGCGTGCTGGACCTTGGATGGGTGCTGAGAGCAGCGTGCTGGACCTTGGATGGGTGCTGAGAGCAGCGTGCTGGACCTTGGACGACCGCTGAGAGCAGCGTGCTGGACCTTGGATGGGTGCTGAGAGCAGCGTGCTGGACCTTGGATGGGTGCTGAGAGCAGCGTGCTGGACCTTGGACGACCGCTGAGAGCAGCGTGCTGGACCTTGGATGGGTGCTGAGAGCAGCGTGCTGGACCTTGGATGGGTGCTGAGAGCAGCGTGCTGGACCTTGGACGACCGCTGAGAGCAGCGTGCTGGACCTTGGATGGGTGCTGAGAGCAGCGTGCTGGACCTTGGATGGGTGCTGAGAGCAGCGTGCTGGACCTTGGATGGGTGTTGAGAGCAGCGTGCTGGACCTTGGACGACCGCTGAGAGCAGCGTGCTGGACCTTGGACGACCGCTGAGAGCAGCGTGCTGGACCTTGGATGGGTGCTGAGAGCAGCGTGCTGGACCTTGGATGGGTGCTGAGAGCAGCGTGCTGGACCTTGGATGGGTGCTGAGAGCAGCGTGCTGGACCTTGGATGGGTGCTGAGAGCAGCGTGCTGGACCTTGGACGACCGCTGAGAGCAGCGTGCTGGACCTTGGACGACCGCTGAGAGCAGCGTGCTGGACCTTGGATGGGTGCTGAGAGCAGCGTGCTGGACCTTGGACGACCGCTGAGAGCAGCGTGCTGGACCTTGGATGGGTGCTGAGAGCAGCGTGCTGGACCTTGGATGGGTGCTGAGAGCAGCGTGCTGGACCTTGGATGGGTGCTGAGAGCAGCGTGCTGGACCTTGGATGGGTGCTGAGAGCAGCGTGCTGGACCTTGGATGGGTGCTGAGAGCAGCGTGCTGGACCTTGGACGACCGCTGAGAGCAGCGTGCTGGACCTTGGATGGGTGCTGAGAGCAGTGTGCTGGACCTTGGATGGGTGCTGAGAGCAGCGTGCTGGACCTTGGATGGGTGCTGAGAGCAGCGTGCTGGACCTTGGATGGGTGCTGAGAGCAGCGTGCTGGACCTTGTACGACCGCTGAGAGCAGCGTGCTGGACCTTGGATGGGTGCTGAGAGCAGCGTGCTGGACCTTGGATGGGTGCTGAGAGCAGCGTGCTGGACCTTGGACGACCGCTGAGAGCAGCGTGCTGGACCTTGGATGGATGCTGAGAGCAGCGTGCTGGACCTTGGATGGGTGCTGAGAGCAGCGTGCTGGACCTTGGATGGGTGCTGAGAGCAGCGTGCTGGACCTTGGATGGGTGCTGAGAGCAGCGTGCTGGACCTTGGATGGGTGCTGAGAGCAGCGTGCTGGACCTTGGATGGGTGCTGAGAGCAGCGTGCTGGACCTTGGATGGGTGCTGAGAGCAGCGTGCTGGACCTTGGATGGGTGCTGAGAGCAGCGTGCTGGACCTTGGACGACCGCTGAGAGCAGCGTGCTGGACCTTGGATGGGTGCTGAGAGCAGCGTGCTGGACCTTGGATGGGTGCTGAGAGCAGCGTGCTGGACCTTGGACGACCGCTGAGAGCAGCGTGCTGGACCTTGGATGGGTGCTGCGAGCAGCGTGCTGGACCTTGGAAAGGTGCTGAGAGCAGCGTGCTGGACCTTGGACGACCGCTGAGAGCAGCGTGCTGGACCTTGGATGGGTGCTGAGAGCAGCGTGCTGGACCTTGGATGGGTGCTGAGAGCAGCGTGCTGGACCTTGGATGGGTGCTGAGAGCAGCGTGCTGGACCTTGGATGGGTGCTGAGAGCAGCGTGATGGACCTTGGACGACCGTTGAGAGCAGCGTGCTGGACCTTGGATGGGTGCTGAGAGCAGCGTGCTGGACCTTGGATGGGTGCTGAGAGCAGCGTGCTGGACCTTGGATGGGTGCTGAGAGCAGCGTGCTGGACCTTGGATGGGTGCTGAGAGCAGCGTGCTGGACCTTGGATGGGTGCTGAGAGCAGCGTGCTGGACCTTGGATGGGTGCTGAGAGCAGCGTGCTGGACCTTGGATGGGTGCTGAGAGCAGCGTGCTGGACCTTGGATGGGTGCTGAGAGCAGCGTGCTGGACCTTGGATGGGTGCTGAGAGCAGCGTGCTGGACCTTGGATGGGTGCTGAGAGCAGCGTGCTGGACCTTGGATGGGTGCTGAGAGCAGCGTGCTGGACCTTGGATGGGTGCTGAGAGCAGCGTGCTGGACCTTGGATGGGTGCTGAGAGTAGCGTGCTGGACCTTGGACGACCGCTGAGAGCAGCGTGCTGGACCTTGGATGGGTGCTGAGAGCAGCGTGCTGGACCTTGGATGGGTGCTGAGAGCAGCGTGCTGGACCTTGGATGGGTGCTGAGAGCAGCGTGCTGGACCTTGGATGGGTGCTGAGAGCAGCGTGCTGGACCTTGGATGGGTGCTGAGAGCAGCGTGCTGGACCTTGGACGACCGCTGAGAGCAGCGTGCTGGACCTTGGATGGGTGCTGAGAGCAGCGTGCTGGACCTTGGATGGGTGCTGAGAGCAGCGTGCTGGACCTTGGACGACCGCTGAGAGCAGCGTGCTGGACCTTGGATGGGTGCTGAGAGCAGCGTGCTGGACCTTGGATGGGTGCTGAGAGCAGCGTGCTGGACCTTGGATGGGTGCTGAGAGCAGCGTGCTGGACCTTGGATGGGTGCTGAGAGCAGCGTGCTGGACCTTGGATGGGTACTGAGAGCAGCGTGCTGGACCTTGGATGGGTGCTGAGAGCAGCGTGCTGGACCTTGGACGACCGCTGAGAGCAGCGTGCTGGACCTTGGATGGGTGCTGAGAGCAGCGTGCTGGACCTTGGATGGGTGCTGAGAGCAGTGTGCTGGACCTTGGATGGGTGCTGAGAGCAGCGTGCTGGACCTTGGATGGGTGCTGAGAGCAGCGTGCTGGACCTTGGATGGGTGCTGAGAGCAGCGTGCTGGACCTTGTACGACCGCTGAGAGCAGCGTGCTGGACCTTGGATGGGTGCTGAGAGCAGCGTGCTGGACCTTGGATGGGTGCTGAGAGCAGCGTGCTGGACCTTGGACGACCGCTGAGAGCAGCGTGCTGGACCTTGGATGGGTGCTGAGAGCAGCGTGCTGGACCTTGGATGGGTGCTGAGAGCAGCGTGCTGGACCTTGGATGGGTGCTGAGAGCAGCGTGCTGGACCTTGGATGGGTGCTGAGAGCAGCGTGCTGGACCTTGGATGGGTGCTGAGAGCAGCGTGCTGGACCTTGGATGGGTGCTGAGAGCAGCGTGCTGGACCTTGGATGGGTGCTGAGAGCAGCGTGCTGGACCTTGGATGGGTGCTGAGAGCAGCGTGCTGGACCTTGGACGACCGCTGAGAGCAGCGTGCTGGACCTTGGATGGGTGCTGAGAGCAGCGTGCTGGACCTTGGATGGGTGCTGAGAGCAGCGTGCTGGACCTTGGACGACCGCTGAGAGCAGCGTGCTGGACCTTGGATGGGTGCTGCGAGCAGCGTGCTGGACCTTGGAAAGGTGCTGAGAGCAGCGTGCTGGACCTTGGACGACCGCTGAGAGTAGCGTGCTGGACCTTGGATGGGTGCTGAGAGCAGCGTGCTGGACCTTGGATGGGTGCTGAGAGCAGCGTGCTGGACCTTGGATGGGTGCTGAGAGCAGCGTGCTGGACCTTGGATGGGTGCTGAGAGCAGCGTGCTGGACCTTGGATGGGTGCTGAGAGCAGCGTGCTGGACCTTGGATGGGTGCTGAGAGCAGCGTGCTGGACCTTGGACGACCGCTGAGAGCAGCGTGCTGGACCTTGGATGGGTGCTGAGAGCAGCGTGCTGGACCTTGGATGGGTGCTGAGAGCAGCGTGCTGGACCTTGGACGACCGCTGAGAGCAGCGTGCTGGACCTTGGATGGGTGCTGAGAGCAGCGTGCTGGACCTTGGATGGGTGCTGAGAGCAGCGTGCTGGACCTTGGATGGGTGCTGAGAGCAGCGTGCTGGACCTTGGATGGGTGCTGAGAGCAGCGTGCTGGACCTTGGACGACCGCTGAGAGCAGCGTGCTGGACCTTGGATGGGTGCTGAGAGCAGCGTGCTGGACCTTGGACGACCGCTGAGAGCAGCGTGCTGGACCTTGGATGGGTGCCGATACCTGATATTATCTTCCTAGGTGACTTCAACTTGCCTAGTCTCAGGTGGAAAATAGCAAACAATAATATTATACCAGGAAATCTATCGGGACCTAACCAACCACAGATTAGAGAACTACTTAGATTCTGTGACAAATTTTCCCTCAATCAGCAGATATCGGAGCCAACGAGAAATGAAAATATTCTAGATCTGGTCTTTACGAACAATGAAGACATTATCAGAGACATTACGATATCAGATACCACATACTCAGATCACAAACTCATTGAAGTGCAAACGATCATCAATACTCAGAATAGACCTAAAACGTTGATAAAGCGAGAGGGGCTATTCAGTAAATTCAATTTTAATAATAAAAGGATAGACTGGGAGATAATAAACAGGGAACTTACAAACATTCCATGGGGAACTGTTCTAAATAATACAAGTCCTACAGAAGGAATAGAAAAACTGACTTCAGAAGCGTATCAAGTCTGTCTGAAACATGTTCCTTTGAGGAAAGCCAGAAAGAGATCTAACGTAGAAAGAGAACGCAGACGACACTATAAACGCAGGAAAAAAATAACGGAACTGCTTATGCAGACACGAATTTCCCGTCAAAGAAGGAATAATTTAAATAGGGAGATTGAAGAAATCGAGCGGAAATTGAAACACTCATATGAAACTGAAGAAAGGCAGTTAGAACAGAAAGCAATTCAGGAAATAAAGAAAAATCCAAAATATTTCTTCTCATATGCGAAATCAAAAGCAAAAACCACTGCCAGTATTGGACCTATTCGTACAAGTGAAGGTTCATACACGGAGGATGACAAAGAAATTAGTGAAATCCTAAAAAAGCAGTATGAGGACATGTTTAGCACTCCAATAAACAACATGAAGGTGGAAGATCCAGACAATTTCTTTATGCGGGATATTCAAACCCCTGTAAATATAACTGATATAAACACGAGCGCACTAAATTTTGAAAAAGAAATTGAAAACATGCCCATGCACTCGGCCCCAGGTCCAGACTCATGGAATTCAATATTTATAAAGAAATGCAAAGTGCCGGTAGCACAGGCACTCAGTATAGTGTGGAGGAAGAGCTTGGACACGGGGGAGATACCAGATGCACTTAAAGTAGCAGACATAGCCCCTCTACACAAGGGAGGGAGCAAAGCATTGGCAAAAAATTATAGACCAGTTGCACTAACATCGCATATCATAAAAGTATTTGAGAGAGTGATTAGGAGTCAGGTCACCAATTTCATGGAGACCAATGACCTTCATAACCCAGGCCAACATGGATTTCGAGCGGGAAGATCGTGCCTCTCACAGCTACTTGAGCACTACGACAAAGTCACTGAGGCATTAGAAGAGAAACAGAATGCTGATGTGATATACACGGACTTCGCAAAGGCTTTCGATAAATGTGACCATGGCGTGATAGCACACAAAATGAAGTCAATGGGAATAACCGGTAAAGTAGGACGCTGGATACTCAGTTTTCTGTCAAACAGGACTCAGCGAGTAACTGTCAACCATATAAAATCTAGTCCAAGTGCAGTGAAAAGCTCTGTACCTCAGGGTACAGTCCTTGCACCACTGCTTTTCCTTATTCTCATATCAGATATAGACAAAAATACAAGTCACAGCTTCGTATCATCCTTTGCAGATGACACAAAAATCAGTATGAAAATTACCTCGGCTGAGGACATTGAAAAACTTCAAGCTGATATTAATAAAGTTTTCGACTGGGCATCAGAAAATAACATGATGTTTAACAGTGATAAATTCCAGGTACTCAGGTACGGTAAAAATGAGGACCTTAAACATAATACAGAGTACAAAACCAGCAAGCATAAGAAATATTGCCGGAACAACCGTGGATATTTTCAAGAGGAAACTAGATTTATTCCTCCAAGGAGTGCCGGACCAACCGGGCTGTGGTGGGTATGTGGGCCTGCGGGCCGCTCCAAGCAACAGCCTGGTGGACCAAACTCTCACAAGTCGAGCCTGGCCTCGGGCCGGGCTTGGGGAGTAGAAGAACTCCCAGAACCCCATCAACCAGGTATCAACCAGGTGCTGAGAGCAGCGTGCTGGACCTTGGATGGGTGCTGAGAGCAGCGTGCTGGACCTTGGATGGGTGCTGAGAGCAGCGTACTGGACCTTGGATGGGTGCTGAGAGCAGCGTGCTGGACCTTGGATGGGTGCTGAGAGCAGCGTGCTGGACCTTGGATGGGTGCTGAGAGCAGCGTGCTGGACCTTGGACGACCGCTGAGAGCAGCGTGCTGGACCTTGGATGGGTGCTGAGAGCAGCGTGCTGGACCTTGGATGGGTGCTGAGAGCAGCGTGCTGGACCTTGGACGACCGCTGAGAGCAGCGTGCTGGACCTTGGATGGGTGCTGAGAGCAGCGTGCTGGACCTTGGATGGGTGCTGAGAGCAGCGTGCTGGACCTTGGATGGGTGCTGAGAGCAGCGTGCTGGACCTTGGACGACCGCTGAGAGCAGCGTGCTGGACCTTGGATGGGTGCTGAGAGCAGCGTGCTGGACCTTGGATGGGTGCTGAGAGCAGCGTGCTGGACCTTGGACGACCGCTGAGAGCAGCGTGCTGGACCTTGGATGGGTGCTGAGAGCAGCGTGCTGGACCTTGGATGGGTGCTGAGAGCAGCGTGCTGGACCTTGGATGGGTGCTGAGAGCAACGTGCTGGACCTTGGATGGGTGCTAAGAGCAGCGTGCTGGACCTTGGATGGGTGCTGAGAGCAGCGTGCTGGACCTTGGACGACCGCTGAGAGCAGCGTGCTGGACCTTGGATGGGTGCTGAGAGCAGCGTGCTGGACCTTGGATGGGTGCTGAGAGCAGCGTGCTGGACCTTGGATGGGTGCTGAGAGCAGCGTGCTGGACCTTGGACGACCGCTGAGAGCAGCGTGCTGGACCTTGGACGACCGCTGAGAGCAGCGTGCTGGACCTTGGATGGGTGCTGAGAGCAGCGTGCTGGACCTTGGATGGGTGCTGAGAGCAGCGTGCTGGACCCTGGACGACCGCTGAGAGCAGCGTGCTGGACCTTGGATGGGTGCTGAGAGCAGCGTGCTGGACCTTGGATGGGTGCTGAGAGCAGCGTGCTGGACCTTGGATGGGTGCTGAGAGCAGCGTGCTGGACCTTGGATGGGTGCTGAGAGCAGCGTGCTGGACCTTGGATGGGTGCTGAGAGCAGCGTGCTGGACCTTGGATGGGTGCTGAGAGCAGCGTGCTGGACCTTGGATGGGTGCTGAGAGCAGCGTGCTGGACCTTGGATGGGTGCTGAGAGCAGCGTGCTGGACCTTGGATGGGTGCTGAGAGCAGCGTGCTGGACCTTGGATGGGTGCTGAGAGCAGCGTGCTGGACCTTGGATGGGTGCTGAGAGCAGCGTGCTGGACCTTGGATGGGTGCTGAGAGCTGCGTGCTGGACCTTGGATGGGTGCTGAGAGCAGCGTGCTGGACCTTGGATGGGTGCTGAGAGCAGCGTGCTGGACCTTGGATGGGTGCTGAGAGCAGCGTGCTGGACCTTGGATGGGTGCTGAGAGCAGCGTGCTGGACCTTGGACGACCAGCTGCTCTCACCAGCTCTCAGGGCAGGCAACTATCAGGGGGAAACGCCAAGCCATTACGACTATACAACACTGGGAAGGGGTCAGGATAAGGATTTGGGATGGGACGGGGGGAAGGAATGGTGCCCAACCACTAGGACGTTGGGGGATTGAACGCCGACCTGCAAGGCACTCTACCGTCCAGCCCAAGTGGTTATCCCACTGTTTGGGGGAATTGTTGCTTTATTTTGACTAACATCTTTGTACAGAGTAAAGGTCGAGGACTCGTGAAAAGCATCGTTATAGTGTAGCAGCTACAGCATTGTGTTGAATAATGAGGTAGAGTGGTTACTGGCCACTCCCAGACTGGAGCTCCCCGTCCTCTTACACACTACCTCGCTTTCTGCACGTATGCGCTACGGACAACTATCGACGTAATTCAAAATCGAAATTTATTTTCCAATGAAATTTTGGATTTTTTCCCCCAAAACAGCAAGTTAAGGCTCCTGTGTTAGGTTAGGAGACAAGAAGTTTTCCTAAGGTTACAAAACGTTATGAAAATCGTTAACTGAAAGTTTCCTCTCCTAACCTAACCTAACCTAAGCCAGAGGACCCAAAACAGAAAACGAGACAGTACGTCACTTTCGTGTTCCGATTTCGTTTTGAATTACGTCGATTTTAAGCCTGAGTGCGCCTACGTGGGAAGAGCGACGTAGTTTGAAAGGTGACGGGTTGGTGTGTTATGTGATCCCTGGAACACCCGCCGCTCCTCGGCCTGAGATTCACCCTGGGGGAAATAATTGTCCTTCTGCATCGTAATATAATTATTCTTCCTCCCATACCGTAACACAACCTCCCCTCCCCCTTCCTCTATTGTCTTCCATCTCTCATCGCCCTTGTCACCTTCCCAGGCACTGTTCCGCCTCCCACCCCTTCCACTCCTTCCCTCACAACACTCCCCGCTGGCCAGCCTCCTCCTCACTACCTCACCACATATCATGCCACGCTGCCAACTGTAAAGCTTCTGCAACTACCTTCTATCCTTGCACATAAAGGCCAATTGAAAATGTATACACACACACACACACACACACACACACACACACACACACACACACACACACACACACACACACACACACACACACACACAGGGGCCTCGTAGCCTGGTGGAGGGGGCCTCGTAGCCTGGTGGATAACGCGCAGGACTCGTAATTCTGTGGCGCGGGTTCGATTCCCGCACGAGGCAGAAACGAATGGGCAAAGTTTCTTTCGCCCTGAATGCCCCTGTTACCTAGCAGTAAATAGGTACCTGGGAGTTAGTCAGCTGTCACGGGCTGCTTCCTGGGGGTGTGTGTGTGGTGTGGGGAAAAAAGTAGTTAGTAAACAGTTGATTGACAGTTGAGAGGCGGGCCGAAAGAGCAAAGCTCAACCCCCGTAAACACAACTAGGTGAATACACACACACACACACACACATGCTATGACATTGTTACTAAGATATGTAACACTTGCAAAGCACCTTAATAACCTCCTGTGGTTTAATGCTCAATAACCCTATGATGAGTCACAGATCTCTTACTCTGTCCACGGAAAGAAGACAAGGAAGTAAATATGCTAAGTATTGTTAGTGATAAAGAGGCACTAAAGAGCCGGCCTGAGGCCAGGCTCGAATTGTGACAACTTGGTCCAACAGGCTGTTGCTTGGAGCGGCCCGCAGGCCTATATATCCATTACAGCCTGGTTGATCTGGCACGTCTTGCAAGAACCTGCCTTGAATACATCCACCTTTGTTCCGGCAATATTTCTAATGCTTGCTGGAAGTGTGTTGAACAGCTGTGGACCTCTGATGTTCAGACAGTGTTCTCTGATTGTGCCTATGGCACCTCTACTCTTCGCTGGTTCTATTCTACATTTCCTTCCATACCTTTCGCTCCAGTATGTTGTTATTCTACTGTGTAAATTTGGGACTGGCCCTCCAGTATCTTCCATGTATATATTATTTAATACCTTTCTCGTCCTCTTTCAAGAGAGTACATTTTGAGAGCTTTGAGACGCTTCCAGTACTTTAGGTGTTTAATCGTGTCTATACATGCCGTATATGTTCTCTGTATTCCCTTTAATTAAGAGATTAATTAAAGGTTTAGAGCGGGAGATTAATTAATCTCCCGCTCTGAAAAGGGAAGTGAGTATTGAACAATACTCAAGACGGGACAGCTCCAGTTATTTAAATATTATTAGCATTGCTATGAGGTCTCTGGATTTGAACGTTTTCAAAATCCATCCTATAATTTTCCTGGCCGCCGCTATATTTGCTCGGTTATGTTCACTAAATGTCAGGTTTTCAAACATCATAATTCCCAGATCTATTACCTGTTGCTTTCCTTCTATGAGTAGGTCTGATTGTGTCCTGTAACCTGTGTTCATTTAAGTTCCTCGTTTCCACCATACCTCAGCACCTGGAACTTATCACTGCATGGGGCAGTTATTTTCCGTGGCCCCATCGAAGACTATTAATACCGGCTTGTAGTTCTTTTAGTGTCACAGAAGAAATGTTCATACTGATTTTTTAATCCTCTGCAAAAGATGACACGAAGCTGAAACTAGATTTTTGTCTACATGCGAGATACAAATGAGAAAGAGCAGAGAACAAAGACTGTACCCTGGAATATAGAGCTTTTCACTGCACTTGGAGTTGATCTCGTTTGATTCACTGTTAATCTGCATTGTTTGACAGAAACAGGATCTTCCCTTTCAAAATCCATGTTGTACTGGGTTGTGAAGTTCATTGTTTTCAATAAAAGTTGATATTTGATTCCTAATCACTCTTTCAAAAACTTTAATTATGTGTAATGTTAGTGCGACTTGTCAATAGTTTTTTGCCAAAGCTTTGCTACTGTTGTACCCAGATTGTTGGGTAGGAATAAATTAGAAAACTCTCTCTCAGAGTATGGGCGAAGGAATTGGTTGATGACTTAATGAGGAGGCACAAGTGGTTGCTATGACTCCTGGTATGTCAGTACCATTTATGGTACTATGAGACACTACTTCATGGTATGTCAGTACCATTTATGGTACTATGAGACACTACTTCATTTCTTTATGAATATTGAATTCCATGAGTCTGGACCAGGAGCTGAGTGCATGGGCATGTTGTCAATTTCTCTTTCAAAGTTTTCTGAGTTCGTGTTAATATCGGTATCTACTATTATCTGGGGTTTGGATGGCATTCATATAGATGTTGTCCGGATCTTCAACTTTCAATTGTTTAATGGGTTGCTAAACAGCTTCATACCGGCCTTTTAGAATTTCACTAATTTCCTTGTCTCCTCTGTGTACTTCAGTTGTCAGTAAAGGTCTAATACCTTTACCAAAACCTCCACCAAAACTGGTGGAGTTTTTTTATTTTGATTTTGCGTACGTGAACAAATATTTTGGATTTGTCCATATCTCTTGTATAGCTTTCTGATCGAATTTAATTTCCTCAGACTCGTATGATCGCTTTAGCGTCTGCTCTATTTTTCGATCTCCCTGTTTAGATTTCTTTTTCGTTGCTGTGATAGTCGTGTTTGTTTAAGCATTTCCGTTATTGTTGTCCTTCTCGTGTACAGTGGTCTGCGTTCTCTTGCTAGAGTGGTCCTCTTTCTGACCCTCCTGACAGGCGCGTGCTTCAAGCAGACCTTGTAAGCTTCAGCTGTCAGTTGAACTATTCCCTGTGTGGGAGTTTTGTCGCTTAACACCGTCTCCCATTGAATGTTTGCAAGGTCTATATTGAGTTTTTCCCAGTCGATCCTCTTATAGTTGAAATTGAACTGATTGCATAACCCTTCTCGCTTGTCGGGTCTATTGGACATACTGCAAGTATTATTGATAGTTTGCACTTCAATGAGCTTGTGGTCTGAGTATGTAGTATCTGAATTACTACATTGTTGGTGAAGATCAGGTCGAGTGAGTTTCCATTCCAAGTTGGTTCTGTAATCTGCTGACTGAGCGAGAATTTGTCACAGAATCTCAGTAGTTCTCTGACCTGTGGTTGGCTATTTCCAGGTTGATTTCCTGCTATAATGTTATTGTTTACTATTCTCCATTGTAAACTGGGTAGATTGAAGTCTGTAAGGAAGATAATATCTGGTACTGGGTTTGCTGGGTTATCAAGGATAGTCTCTAGTTTGTGCATCTGCTCTGTGAATTCCTCAAACATTGCATCTGCCGGTTTGCATATTAGAATAATAATTAAGTTTATTTTTTCCTAGCTTGATTCCAAGGTACAAAAAACAGAGTTGCCATAACGTACAAAATAAAAAGTGCTAACCTAACCTAACCTAACCAGAAACGTACAAATGACTGACATTAGTTGAGAGGAGTGGTTGGTGTGGGACCCCCGGAAGCTGCCAATCCCTTGAGGCATCTCTCCTGGCAGTTAGAGGCATCATCAACTGAGCTTTGTTGAAAGACACTCTCTTATTTACTGAACCTTCCCTTACCACCGTGATTGGAAAATTGGTGAGTGGTATACGAGGAGTGATGAAGCCTGAGGCCAGCTGGTGCTTGGCTGTGCCAGCTGGGCCTCCAGGCCCGTCCTCAAGCATCAGCTGTTAGTCAAAGCAGCAGTTCACCGTCAAAAGCCACCACCATGCACCAGTTCTCATAGTTAAACATGAGTAAGTATTCATGTGAATGAACTATTGAAGACATTTGCACTCGACTTACAAGTCCTGCAATGTGGCGTAGTGAGGACTTATATGCCCCCAACCTGTGGCAGGAGAGAGCATTACTCTCCTTCCAGTAGTGTGTGTGATCAACACCACACTACCTGCTTACCTGCTTGATGGGCTTCTGGGAGTTCCTCTACTCCCCACGCCAGACCCGGGGCCAGGCTTGACTTATGAGAGTTTGGTCCACCAGGCTGTTGCTTGGAGCGGCCCGCAGGCCCACATACCCATCACAGCCCGGTTGGTCCGGAACTTCTTTTAGAAAACAGTCCAGTTTTTTCTTGAAGATGTCCACGGTTGTTCCGGCAATATTTCTTATAGTCGCTGGTAGGATGTTGAACAACCGCGGACCTCTGTTGTTCATACAGTGTTCTCTGATTGTGCCCATGGCATCCCTGTTCTTCACTGGTTCTGTTCTGCATTTTCTTCCATATCGTTCACTCCAGTACGTTGTTATTTTACTGTGTAGATTTGGTACTTGGCCCTCCAGTATCTTCCAGGTGTATATTATTTGGCATCTCTCTCGTCTCCTTTCTAGTGAGTACATTTGGAGAGCTTTGAGACGATCCCAATAATTTAGGTGCTTTATCGCGTCTATGCGTGCCGTATATGTTCTCTGTATTCCCTCTATTTCGGCAATCTCCTGCTCTGAAGGGGGAAGTGAGTACTGGGCAGTACTCGAGACGGGACAACACCAGTGACTTGAAGAGTACAACCATTGTGATGGGATCTCTGGATTTGAAAGTTCTCGTAATCCATCCGATCATTTTTCTGGCTGACGCAATATTTGCTTGGTTATGCTCCCTAAACGTTAGATCGCCGGACATCATTATTCCCAAATCCTTGACATGCTGTTTTCCTACTATGGGCAGATTTGATTGTGTTTTGTACCCTGTATTATGTTTCAGGTCCTCATTTTTACCTGAAATTTATCACTGTTAAACATCATGTTATTTTCTGCTGCCCAATCGAAAACTTTGTTGATATTTGCTTGTAATTTTTCAATGTCTTCAGCAGAGGTAATTTTCATGCTGATTTTTGTGTCATCAGCAAAGGATGATACGAAGCTGTGACTTGTATTTTTGTCTATATCTGATATGAGAATAAGCAAAAGCAGTGGTGTAAGGACTGTACCTTGAGGTACAGAGCTTTTAACTGCGCTTGGACTCGATTTTATTTGACTGACTGTTATTCTTTGTGTTCTGATCGACAGGAAATTGAGTATCCAGCGTCCTACTTTACCAGTTATTCCCATTGACCTCATTTTGTGTGCTATCACTCCATGGTCACATTTATCGAATGCCTTTGCAAAAGCCCGTTTTCTTGATTTGCCACAACGTACAAAATGATACCATGATGGATTGTCACACAAGAATGCCCAATCAGTTTGACTGTCTCTGTCCTTCTCTCTGTCACACCTATCGACGAGCAGCCCGTTTTCTTGATTTGCCACAACTTACAAAATGCAAAGTACTAACCAAACCAGAAATAAGAACCCACACACCCCACCTAACCTAACCTAAGCTAACTTACCTATCCATAGAAAATGTGGATATTTGTGAGTCGCTACTTTTCATACCAAGTTGTAATTTGTACGTTGGGGGCAGTATATATAGCGTACACGGTCGAACCGGTCGGCCGAGCGAGGAGCCGGTCGGCCGGGCGGACAGCACACTGGACTTGTGATCCTGTGGTCCCGGGTTCGATCCCGGGCGCCAGCGAGAAACAATGGGCAGAGTTTCTTTCACCCTATGCCCCTGTTACCTAGCAGTAAAATAGGTACCTGGGTGTTAGTCAGCTGTCACGGGC
This sequence comes from Procambarus clarkii, assembly GCF_040958095.1. NCBI lineage: Eukaryota > Metazoa > Arthropoda > Malacostraca > Decapoda > Cambaridae > Procambarus > Procambarus clarkii. The sequence goes on along the minus strand of NC_091169.1, from coordinate 48,960,629 downwards.
TGCTTCCTGGGGGTGGAGGCCTGGTCGAGGACCGGGCCGCGGGGCACTAAAGCCCCGAAATCATCTCAAGATAACCTCAAGCTAACCTACACCATGAGAGGCAGTTGTTGAGAGGAAGAGTTGCGTGTGAGGGTGGTGCAGTGTGTAGCAGGCATGGTGCAGTGTGCAGCAGGCGTGGTGCAGTGTGTAGCAGGCATGGTGCAGTGTGTAGCAGGCATGGTGCAGTGTGCAGCAGGCATGGAGCAGTGTGTAGCAGGCATGGAGCAGTGTGTAGCAGGCGTGGTGCAGTGTGTAGCAGGCATGGAGCAGTGTGTAGCAGGCATGGAGCAGTGTGTAGCAGGCATGGTGCAGTGTGCAGCAGGCGTGGTGCAGTGTGCAGCAGGCATGGAGCAGTGTGTAGCAGGCATGGAGCAGTGTGTAGCAGGCATGGTGCAGTGTGTAGCAGGCATGGTGCAGTGTGTAGCAGGCATGGTGCAGTGTGCAGCAGGCATGGAGCAGTGTGTAGCAGGCATGGTGCAGTGTGTAGCAGGCATGGTGCAGTGTGTAGCAGGCATGGTGCAGTGTGTAGCAGGCATGGTGCAGTGTGTAGCAGGCATGGAGCAGTGTGTAGCAGGCATGGTGCAGTGTGCAGCAGGCGTGGTGCAGTGTGCAGCAGGCATGGAGCAGTGTGTAGCAGGCATGGAGCAGTGTGTAGCAGGCATGGTGCAGTGTGTAGCAGGCATGGTACAGTGTGTAGCAGGCATGGTGCAGTGTGCAGCAGGCATGGAGCAGTGTGTAGCAGGCATGGTGCAGTGTGTAGCAGGCATGGTGCAGTGTGTAGCAGGCATGGTGCAGTGTGTAGCAGGCATGGTGCAGTGTGCAGCAGGCGTGGTGCAGTGTGTAGCAGGCATGGTGCAGTGTGCAGCAGGCATGGTGCAGTGTGTAGCAGGCATGGTGCAGTGTGCAGCAGGCGTGGTGCAGTGTGTAGCAGGCATGGTGCAGTGTGCAGCAGGCATGGTGCAGTGTGTAGCAGGCATGGAGCAGTGTGTAGCAGGCATGGTGCAGTGTGTAGCAGGCATGGTGCAGTGTGCAGCAGGCATGGTGCAGTGTGCAGCAGGCATGGTGCAGTGTGCAGCAGGCGTGGTGCAGTGTGTAGCAGGCATGGTGCAGTGTGCAGCAGGCATGGTGCAGTGTGTAGCAGGCATGGTGCAGGGTGCAGCAGGCGTGGTGCAGTGTGTAGCAGGCATGGTGCAGTGTGCAGCAGGCATGGTGCAGTGTGCAGCAGGCATGGAGCAGTGTGTAGCAGGCATGGTGCAGTGTGTAGCAGGCATGGTGCAGTGTGCAGCAGGCATGGTGCAGTGTGCAGCAGGCATGGTGCAGTGTGCAGCAGGCGTGGTGCAGTGTGTAGCAGGCATGGTGCAGTGTGCAGCAGGCATGGTGCAGTGTGTAGCAGGCATGGTGCAGTGTGCAGCAGGCGTGGTGCAGTGTGTAGCAGGCATGGTGCAGTGTGCAGCAGGCATGGTGCAGTGTGTAGCAGGCATGGAGCAGTGTGTAGCAGGCATGGTGCAGTGTGTAGCAGGCATGGTGCAGTGTGTAGCAGGCATGGTGCAGTGTGCAGCAGGCATGGTGCAGTGTGTAGCAGGCATGGTGCAGTGTGTAGCAGGCATGGTGCAGTGTGTAGCAGGCATGGTGCAGTGTGTAGCAGGCATGGTGCAGTGTGTAGCAGGCATGGTGCAGTGTGTAGCAGGCATGGTGCAGTGTGTAGCAGGCATGGTGCAGTGTGCAGCAGGCATGGTGCAGTGTGCAGCAGGCATGGTGCAGTGTGTAGCAGGCATGGTGCAGTGTGTAGCAGGCATGGTGCAGTGTGTAGCAGGCATGGTGCAGTGTGTAGCAGGCATGGTGCAGTGTGTAGCAGGCATGGTGCAGTGTGTAGCAGGCATGGTGCAGTGTGTAGCAGGCATGGTGCAGTGTGTAGCAGGCATGGTGCAGTGTGTAGCAGGCATGGTGCAGTGTGTAGCAGGCATGGTGCAGTGTGCAGCAGGCATGGTGCAGTGTGTAGCAGGCATGGTGCAGTGTGCAGCAGGCATGGTGCAGTGTGCAGCAGGCAGTTCACAGCCACAATTACCAGTGGTGTGTAGGGTGGCCGAGAGAAGGAAGCAACATACCAACCGTGCCTCACTAATTAACCAACCCGTCCTCCTGAAAGAACGCAACATTTTGACGTATACTCCACCTAAGGCCAAGAATGGGCGTAGCAGAACATGGAAGCGGCTGGCGAAATTGACGTACTGTCCCGTTTTCTGTTTTGGGTGGTCTGGTAGGTTAGGAGAGGACACTTTAATACAACAGTTTCTTGACGTAGGGATACCTTAGGAGGACGGACTGACTTAACTGACGACTCAATGAGGTGGTTATACCACTTAGTTCCTTAAGTTATCCCACTCTCTATTACTATATTGCCCTAACAGCCCCGCGTGTGGCCTCACCCACCGTCCAGGGTCGTTCCACAGTGACTGGGTCGTTAAATACTTAACCTCATTTGCCTTCACTTTCATAATTGATGTTGTCCCGGACCACCAGTCGGGGAGGTGATTAATGTCACGTTGACTTAATCACTCCATTGTGGAACAAAAAGATAAAGAGCGATAGTCTGAATGATTACAAGTCTGCTTGTATTCTGCTTTTCCGAATATTAAACACCTGATTAAAAATGTGACAGTGTCAGACCACGGAGGAAAATTGAAACAGGAATTTCCTTAAGTACTTTCGTATATTAATACATCTTTAGAAGGAGTGATTTTACAGGTCAAGTATTGGACATAAATAGGCAAATAGGCAGGAGAGAATGGAGGAGTGAGGTGAGGTACAATAACAAATGAATGGTAATTAGGTGGACACAAATATGAGCCGCACAAGAAATGCTGAAGGCCTATTGGCCCATACGATGCAGCTCCTGTCCATACCCACCAATAGGCCCACACATGGATTATAATAGCGTAAGATAGTAAATATTTACAATGAATTAGTGAGACATATGATCCTACTCAAATCGTCCTTTAATTGATCTATCAAAAATGGATCTAAGTTATATAAACCACTGCTAATGTTCAAATTACTTTCTTTTGTAATCTGTATCAAAGCAGATTCAATTATGTTTCTATTATAAGTGATTTTACAATTCGTTATTTGATATATATATATATATATATATATATATATATATATATATATATATATATATATATATATATATATATATATATATATATATATATATATATATCAAACTGAAAACTCACACCCCAGAAGTGACTCGAACCCATACTCCCAGAAGCAACGCAACTGGTATGTACAAGACGCCTTAATCCACTTGACCATCACGACCGGACATAATGAGGTGATAGCCGAGGCTATTTGAACCACCCCACCGCCGGCACTCGGATAGTAATCTTGGGCATAGCATTTTACCAAATCACCTCATTCTTTGGGGCACACGTGAGGAACACAAATGCGAACAAGCCTGAATGGTCCCCAGGACAATATGCAACTGAAAACTCACACCCCAGAAGTGACTCGAACCCATACTCCCAGAAGCAACGCAACTGGTATGTACAAGACGCCTTAATCCACTTGACCATCACGACCGGACATAATGAGGTGATAGCCGAGGCTATTTGAACCACCCCACCGCCGGCACTCGGATAGTAATCTTGGGCATAGCATTCTACCAAATCACCTCATTCTTTGGGGCACACGTGAGGAACACAAATGCGAACAAGCCTGAATGGTCCCCAGGACAATATGCAACTGAAAACTCACACCCCAGAAGTGACTCGAACCCATACTCCCAGAAGCAACGCAACTGGTATATACAAGACGCCTTAATCCACTTGACCATCACGACCGGACATAATGAGGTGATAGCCGAGGCTATTTGAACCACCCCACCGCCGGCACTCGGATAGTAATCTTGGGCATAGCATTTTACCAAATCACCTAATTTTACCAAATTACCAGTTGCGTTGCTTCTGGGAGTATGGGTTCGAGTCACTTCTGGGGTGTGAGTTTTCAGTTGCATATTGTCCTGGGGACCATTCAGGCTTGTTCGCATTTGTGTTCCTCACGTGTGCCCCAAAGAATGAGGTGATTTGGTAAAATGCTATGCCCAAGATTACTATCCGAGTGCCGGCGGTGGGGTGGTTCAAATAGCCTCGGCTATCACCTCATTATGTCCGGTCGTGATGGTCAAGTGGATTAAGGCGTCTTGTACATACCAGTTGCGTTGCTTCTGGGAGTATGGGTTCGAGTCACTTCTGGGGTGTGAGTTTTCAGTTGCATATTGTCCTGGGGACCATTCAGGCTTGTTCGCATTTGTGTTCCTCACGTGTGCCCCAAAGAATGAGGTGATTTGGTAAAATGCTATGCCCAAGATTACTATCCGAGTGCCGGCGGTGGGGTGGTTCAAATAGCCTCGGCTATCACCTCATTATGTCCGGTCGTGATGGTCAAGTGGATTAAGGCGTCTTGTACATACCAGTTGCGTTGCTTCTGGGAGTATGGGTTCGAGTCACTTCTGGGGTGTGAGTTTTCAGTTGCATATTGTCCTGGGGACCATTCAGGCTTGTTCGCATATATATATATATATATATATATATATATATATATATATATATATATATATATATAAATATATATATATATATATATATATATATATATATATATATATATATATATATATATATATATATATATGCGCAGAATAACCACATGTGAAAAATAGAGAATGCTTAACGCGTTTTCGACTAATTCGCCTTCATCAGGGGTCAGGTGAAAAAACAAATAGAAAAAAGGAAAAAAAGGCAAGGGGAAAATAGAGGCACATACAAAGATTAATCAGGTGTAATAAACCTATTATGTTGAGCAGTGTCTACTGTGTTGGCATCGTTATGTTCCGGTCTTGTCCTTACTCTCATGGTGGGTAGAGTAAATAGTTCCGTGATTTGGGTGTTCATGGTAGGTTGTTCTATTCTTATGTGAATTACTTCAAGAATTTGTAATCTTCTTGCATCTTGGTTTTTGTCTATTATACAAAGTGTTTTTATTCAGCATTTCTCTTGTTAGGGTGATGTCACGGGCTTGTCTCATGTGATTCCTAGGGGCACCGGATTGATGATGACACGTCAAACTCCTCGTCAGCTTGGTCGACGTCATACCTATGTACTTACATTGAAGGTTACATCCTTCGTGGGGGCAAGTGTACATGTATACAACGCATGACTGCTGTAGAGGGTTCTCCGTCGACCTCGGGCTGTTTTTGATAAGGTCGATAGTCTTCTTTGTTCTATAGAATATGATCAGGTCTATGTTATGGTTAGGAGTAGTGCTTTTTACTCCTTTACTGATTATTTCTTTCATTATTCTTTCTTTTTTTATGTTCACTATGCATGGTTGATTTGTAATATAATTTTATTGGAGGTGTTGTGGTTTCTGTTCTTGGTTCAGGATTGTACCATCGGTCCAGGTGTCTTCTTATAGCGTTATTTCCGTGTTGCTATATCCATTGTTCACCAGTACCTGAGTTATTCTTTCAAACTCTCTACTCACGTTGTTCCATTCAGAGCAGTGGGTAAGCGCTCGACGAATATAAACAAACACTGGCTTTGTATCTTTGGGGCCACTCACTCTTACCGTTCAGGCATAATCCTATGTTGGAGTGTTTAGTATATACGTTGGTGCTTAAAGAGGTTCCTGTTTTTGTTATTAGTACATCCAGGAATGGCAGACTGTTATTTTCACTATTTTCATGTGTAAATCAGAGTACTGACTCTCTCTCTAGATGGCTTTTTAGATCAATTAGTTCATCAGGGTCTTTTACTATGACGAATATGTCATCTACATAGCGGCAGTATACAGTTGGTTTTTGTCTACTACTGAAGACTATCTTCGATGGTTCCCATGTAAAGATTAGCGAATAGCACTCTTAAGGGGGAGCCCATTGCTACTCCGTCTATTTGCAGATACATGTCCCCTTGTGGACTGATGAAAGGAGCTTCCTTTGTGCATGCCTCGAGAAGGCTCTTCAAGTGTGGCTCGGGTGTGTGTCTAATTTGGGGGTGCTCTCGTCTCTGTATACTCTGTCTGGATACTGGACACAGTATACAGAGACGAGAGCACCCCAAAATTAGACATACCCGAGCCACACTTTTTTGCCATTTGTAGTATGTGGGTGAAGCATTTACAGCGTTGTGGTTCGAACAAGATTCGTCAGTGAAGCACTTGTTCCGGAAGTTTTCGAACGAAATCAGTTGTGAGTCGTGTGTAAACCGTTTTTCATTCATAAACAGGTGGGGCTTGGCGGGTGCATGGAACCACTTTCTGGTTTATGATTGGAGGACGGGCTGCAAGATCAGAATTAAGAGTCATAATTAAGTAAGTAAACGGCAACAACCGAAGCAATAGGCAGTCCCCGTGGCGCAGTGGTAAAACACTCGCCCGTCGCTTCGCAAGCGATTTGGCCTGGGTTCGTATCCTGGCTGGGGAGGATTGACTAGGCGCTATTCATTAACTGTGGCCTCTGTTCACCCAGCAGTGAATGGGTACCTGGTTGTTAACCGATTTAGCGGGTCGAATTAAGGACCTGTCAGAGACAATAAGCCTGCTAGTGGCTGTACAAGAATGTAAGAAAAATTATATACAATTAAAATAAAATAAAATAAAAAAATGACATTCTCACAGCAATCTCCAAGTCATCACAGAAACACTAACACATCACATAGCAGACTGCTTATATACACTAACACATCACATAGCAGACTGCTTATATACACTAACACATCACATAGCAGACTGCTTATATACAATATACAACAACCCGACACACACACTTGTTGAAATACAGCAAAAATACACTTCCGGGAAAACTCAAACAGCTGTATTTATTTAACAACTTCAACGTTATTGGTGATACACGAGCCGTCATTATCAGCGTGTCTTAACAACTACGGCCAGCGTGTCTTGACAACTACGGCCAGCGTGTCTTGACAACTACGGCCAGCGTGTCTTGACAACTACGGCCAGCGTGTCTTGACAACTACGGCCAGCGTGTCTTGACAACTACGGCCAGCGTGTCTTGACAACTACGGCCAGCGTGTCTTGACAACTACGTCCAGCGTGTCTTGACAACTACGTCCAGCGTGTCTTGACAACTACGTCCAGCGTGTCTTGACAACTACGTCCAGCGTGTCTTGACAACTACGGCCAGCGTGTCTTGACAACTACGGCCAGCGTGTCTTGACAACTACGGCCAGCGTGTCTTGACAACTACGGCCAGCGTGTCTTGACAACTACGTCCAGCGTGTCTTGACAACTACGTCCAGCGTGTCTTGACAACTACGGCCAGCGTGTCTTGACAACTACGGCCAGCGTGTCTTGACAACTACGTCCAGCGTGTCTTGACAACTACGGCCAGCGTGTCTTGACAACTACGGCCAGCGTGTCTTGACAACTACGTCCAGCGTGTCTTGACAACTACGTCCAGCGTGTCTTGACAACTACGTCCAGCGTGTCTTGACAACTACGGCCAGCGTGTCTTGACAACTACGGCCAGCGTGTGTGTCTTGACAACTACGGCCAGCGTGTCTTGACAACTACGGCCAGCGTGTCTTGACAACTACGGCCAGCGTGTCTTGACAACTACGTCCAGCGTGTCTTGACAACTACGGCCAGCGTGTCTTGACAACTACGGCCAGCGTGTGTGCCTTGACAACTACGGCCAGCGTGTGTGCCTTGACAACTACGGCCAGCGTGTCTTGACAACTACGGCCAGCGTGTCTTGACAACTACGTCCAGCGTGTCTTGACAACTACGTCCAGCGTGTCTTGACAACTACGTCCAGCGTGTCTTGACAACTACGGCCAGCGTGTCTTGACAACTACGGCCAGCGTGTCTTGACAACTACGGCCAGCGTGTCTTGACAACTACGTCCAGCGTGTCTTGACAACTACGGCCAGCGTGTCTTGACAACTACGGCCAGCGTGTCTTGACAACTACGGCCAGCGTGTCTTGACAACTACGGCCAGCGTGTCTTGACAACTACGGCCAGCGTGTCTTGACAACTACGTCCAGCGTGTCTTGACAACTACGGCCAGCGTGTCTTGACAACTACGGCCAGCGTGTCTTGACAACTACGTCCAGCGTGTCTTGACAACTACGGCCAGCGTGTCTTGACAACTACGGCCAGCGTGTCTTGACAACTACGTCCAGCGTGTCTTGACAACTACGGCCAGCGTGTCTTGACAACTACGGCCAGCGTGTGTGTCTTGACAACTACGGCCAGCGTGTCTTGACAACTACGGCCAGCGTGTGTGTCTTGACAACTACGGCCAGCGTGTCTTGACAACTACGGCCAGCGTGTCTTGACAACTACGGCCAGCGTGTCTTGACAACTACGTCCAGCGTGTCTTGACAACTACGGCCAGCGTGTCTTGACAACTACGGCCAGCGTGTGTGCCTTGACAACTACGGCCAGCGTGTGTGCCTTGACAACTACGGCCAGCGTGTCTTGACAACTACGGCCAGCGTGTCTTGACAACTACGTCCAGCGTGTCTTGACAACTACGTCCAGCGTGTCTTGACAACTACGTCCAGCGTGTCTTGACAACTACGGCCAGCGTGTCTTGACAACTACGGCCAGCGTGTCTTGACAACTACGGCCAGCGTGTCTTGACAACTACGTCCAGCGTGTCTTGACAACTACGGCCAGCGTGTCTTGACAACTACGGCCAGCGTGTCTTGACAACTACGGCCAGCGTGTCTTGACAACTACGGCCAGCGTGTCTTGACAACTACGGCCAGCGTGTCTTGACAACTACGTCCAGCGTGTCTTGACAACTACGGCCAGCGTGTCTTGACAACTACGGCCAGCGTGTGTGTCTTGACAACTACGGCCAGCGTGTCTTGACAACTACGGCCAGCGTGTCTTGACAACTACGGCCAGCGTGTCTTGACAACTACGTCCAGCGTGTCTTGACAACTACGGCCAGCGTGTCTTGACAACTACGGCCAGCGTGTGTGTCTTGACAACTACGGCCAGCGTGTGTGTCTTGACAACTACGGCCAGCGTGTCTTGACAACTACGTCCAGCGTGTCTTGACAACTACGGCCAGCGTGTCTTGACAACTACGGCCAGCGTGTCTTGACAACTACGTCCAGCGTGTCTTGACAACTACGGCCAGCGTGTCTTGACAACTACGGCCAGCGTGTCTTGACAACTACGTCCAGCGTGTCTTGACAACTACGGCCAGCGTGTCTTGACAACTACGGCCAGCGTGTCTTGACAACTACGGCCAGCGTGTCTTGACAACTACGGCCAGCGTGTCTTGACAACTACGTCCAGCGTGTCTTGACAACTACGGCCAGCGTGTCTTGACAACTACGTCCAGCGTGTCTTAACAACTACGTCCAGCGTGTGAGAGTGACGGAGAGCATGACAACACGAGGCTTGACAACGCCAAGTAATGTCAACAAAACCATTGCTATTGGCGCCGGGTGTCACAGTCAGGGAGTGGAATGTAAACGACTCGTGTCATGAAAACTGTTCAATAACAGGAAGACTGGGGGAGGGGGGGAGATAGGTGGGGGGTGGGGTTGTCCTTGGGGTGGGGTGAGGGAGGCTGGGGTTCAGGGGGTTAGTGGTTCAGGTGGTTGGGGGGGTGAGCAAGGGGGGGGGAGGACGTGCTAGGGTTGTAAATCCATTACTTGCGTGTATGACGTCTTTCATGATTGAATTCCAATCATATCACCATGAACACCAGTTGACAATCATCTTTAACATGAGAGAGACAGAGTTCTTTACTCCCCACTAGATGGCTCTGGCTGCAATATTTGCAAAGTTACGACTGTTTCCTGGAGGGAGGAATGAACGTAACTTTGAGTTTTGATAGGCTAATATATTACCTTGATAAGGAGGCGGCGACTCTGATGTAAAGTAGTGTTGTTGTGTGTCTTCACCCAACTAGGTGAATACACACGACAACATGCTTCAGCAATACCTAATTAGGTAAGGTATTGGGAGCAGGTTGAGGGCTGCACGTGGTGTCCCAAGTTATATAGAAGTACAGGGAAGTTGAAAAGTAAATAAGACACAAGAAATATAAGTGAGTGAAAGTGAATGAACATTCTGTGTTGGAAAAGTTTATAATCCAAAACAAAAGCTGGTCAATAACAAAGATGGCCGCCACCACGCGAGAGGTAAACACACCAGCAGATGAATGTCTCGAAGGATTCTCAGCACAAGATAAATGTAAAGGAGGTTTTCTTGGCAGGTTAGAGATTATTGAGGACAGGTTAAATGAGTATAAAGAAAAGGTCCTTAAATTAGATGAAGAAAAGGAAACTTTCAGGGATAAATTTTGCATTTTAAACGGAAACATTCTTCAGCAAAGTAGGAAAATTACCATATTAACTGGCACGGTAAAGAGAGAGGAGGAACAAGTCAAGGAACTATTGCAAGAAAATGAGGTATGGAAAGTAAAGAGTGGTGAATTGGAAGAAATTAACAAGAAAATAGACTCATAAGGTGAACAACTCCAAGGAACCCTGAGGCCTAACATAAGAGATAAGCAAGGATATGCTAAGAGAAACTTCCTTGACAACTCATATAGAAGAGGTTAATAGAGAACTAGAAAAGTAGAAAGAGGAAATTAAAGAGACGTATGTACAAGTTGTAAAAGAGAAAGAGACGACCAAAGAAGTGTGATTGGAAGTCAAAACCAGAAATGACAAACAAGAAGCAGAAATTAAACAAGCAATTAAGAAAGAACTGGTTACCAACAGTAAACCAGTACAAAACACTGCAGATAAAAGTGTTAATCCTTAATCATTTTTGGGTGTTTAGTGAAGGAACTAACATCATCGGGTAGACAGAGCAGCAGAAGAGATGAAAAACACTGAGAAAATAATATTTTAGGAGAAGGATTCAATACAAAGGAAAAAGTCAGTGTCTTTAGGAGGATAGGAAAATATGAGAAAGACAAGAACCGCCCTTTAAGGCTGACATTTAATGGAGTGAAACAAATGGCGGAAGTGCTTAGACATGCCAGGAAATTGCACAGTGATGAGGATGGCAAACTTTGGGCAGTAAGACAAGACCTTTCAAAGTAAGACGGAGAAAAGCTGAAAACAAACCTTGATGAAGCGAAACATCTAAATGGGAATAGAAGTGAAGAAGAAAGAAGTTATTTTTTTCTACAAAGTATTAGGGACTGAAAAGCTAGTAAAATGGCACATAAAAACAAAGCAACAAAATCATTAGAGGAAGGGGAAGTGAAGGACAAAGGGAACAAAACAGGTTCCTGAAAATTTTATGTACCAACATAGATGGAGTGAGATAAAAAATACTGGAGCTAAAAGATATAATTCAGCTTAAAGTCCGAGAGATTATCGCATTAACAGAAACGAAACTTGAAGAAACTGTTTTAAATGAGGTCATATTCTCAAGGGGCTTCTCAGTTTGGAGACGTAACAGGAAAACTAGGCAGGACGGAGGAGTGGACATGCTGGTGAAAGAACACTGGAAGGTAAGAGAGTTAATAATAATAAAAAACTCAAGAAATTGACATAAATGACATTGCAGGTCTGGAATCAGGATGATAAACTGTTTATCGTAAATGCCTACAGCCCACCAGCAAGCAACCCATGGACAAAGGAGGAACTAGATGAGAAACGAGAGGGCGTCTGTTACGATATCAACGCTTTCTATGGCGAGAGGTGTGGTGATACTGACGCCATCTATGGACCTGCGCTCCAACTCCAAGGCATTAAGTGAGACGAAGACAACACTATCTGTTGGCGGAGGTGTGGCGTCTGTGAAAGGCTTTGGTTTCGTACCTCAGTTAGAAAGTGAGGTCAATAATGATGACCTCTGGTGAGTGAAGTAACGATATTAACAACATCTAGATTGTGTAATCGATTACATTTTCAATTCCCCTGTGAAAGATTGTCATCCTATGTTCTTGTATACTCTCTGTCTGGCTAATGACTTTTATATCTACAGAGGTGACGTGAAGAGTCTATTGTGCTTCGGGAGTCAGTTCACCTCAGGCAGTCCCGAACTTCTGACGTGTTCCTGTGAGAGTACAAGTGGCCGCCGTCGGTAGTAGACAGTGTGTTACCTGTTGTACTTGTGCAGTGTTGTGTGGACCGACGTACCCGGGACTGGGCCAAGAGGAATTACATGTTGACAGTAGTGGCCGTCTGCTGAGAAGTGCTGCTAGCATGCAGACTTCTGCCAGGGTGTAGTGGTGACAGTGTGTTTCTGGAGAGCAGATGTGGGGTATTTGGACATCGTGACAATACGGTGTGGGACTGGCCCATGTTGAGTAAGGTAAACTCGCCGATGATGACCATTGAACGTGGACGACGTATACTTGAAGATAATGGACTAGCCGGTCTTTAAAGAACACTGCAGGTATATTAATAAGTGTCTGGTGTGAAAGAGACACTGTGTACATAAGTGTAGTTATACTTCGATATATAATATATTGGTGAAGGTGTTATTTCGTCTTGTTTACCCCCCCCCCCCATTTTTTTCTTGCACAATTACTTGCTACCGCCAATTCTTGATAACTTACCACTGACTTGCCCTGACTAGGGCCCCTTCTTCAGAGAAAAGGAGGCTCTAAGGCCCATTAACAGAAAGAACCCGGTTACTGGCTCAAGCAGGCCGTAACAGTCTCATAATGGTCATGAGAGAGATAATAATAAAAGCGGATAAAGATAAATCACAATTGTTGGTACTAGGGGACTTCGACTTGCAAGCAATAGACTGGGAGGCCTACGAAGCAAGAACGGAGGACTTTTGGACAGGTAGATTTGTGAACCTCATTCTGGGGACATTCATGCATCAACACGTCAAGCTGGCCACATGAATGCGGGAAGGGGATGTTCTGAAAGTACTGGATTTAATACTTACCAGGAAAAGAGGTATTTGACATACAGTACCTTCCTCCCTTGGGAAAGAGTGATCATGTCCTGTTAGAAATGAAATATACTTTGTGATATAATCTATTGGGCATTGATTACAGTTGATAAACTCGATTTCAAGAGAGGACACTACGGGGAACTTGGAAAATTGCTTTAATTAGCATTTTCAAGTGCAAGAAAATGCAAGTCTGTCAGTATAACTGGACAGACATGTTGCTAGGCAAGAAAGTAAATGAGATGTATGCCAAATTTTGCGATATACACGATGAAGGCGCACAAACATTCATACCAAAACAGAGAGGCAGGACGAGAAAACAGGATTGGTTCAACGGAAATTGTGAGAGGGCCAGAGAGGATAAGACAAGAAAATGGGTGCAATATAGAAAGAGGCCTAACCCACAAACACACCAGCACTACAAGCAAGCAAGAAACAATTTCACAATAGTGAGGAGAAAGGCAGAAAGGAACTTTGAGAAATGTATAGCGGACAAATGTAAAACAGATCCAGGCCTTGTCTATAAATTCATTAAAAGCAAGCTGCATGTAAAGGATAATGAGATTGTTTTCAATCCAGAGATTGAGAACGGGGAACAGGACTACTGAGAATGAAAAAAAATGTGAAATGCTAAATAAACAGTTCTAAATTGTGTTTGTACAAAATAAGGATTTAAGAGTGCGGAACCCAATACTGATTCCAGAGCACGCCATAGAATAAATAAAAGTATCTCAAGACGAAGTTGAAAAATTATTAAAGGGGCTTTGAAGAAATAAAGCAGTTAGGCCCGATGAAGTTTCACCTATGGTGCTGCGAGAATGTGCAGAGCTGAGCATTCCACTCCAATTAATATTCCAGACATCTTTGTGCACAGGAATCTTAGCTGATATATGGAAAAAGGCAAACAGTACCAATCTATAAAATTGTTAGTCGAGAGGAACCTCTAAATTATAGACCCGAATCATTAACAAGCGTGGTAGTCAAAACACTAGGAACAACAGTTAAAGCCAAATGGGTTAAATACTTAGAGAGTAATAACATAATAACGGACAGACGGTATGGTTTACAAACAGGAAGATCCTGTGTAACAAATCTACTAGTTTTTATGATAGAGCCACAGAGATACTACAGGAAATATGTGGTTGGGTTGACTGTGTCTATCTGGACCTAAAAAAGCTTTTGACATCTGTCCCACGCAAGCAGTTGTTCTGGAAACTGGAACATGCTGGAGGGGTGACAGGTAAACTTCTGACAGATGAAAATTTGTCTGACAGGCAGATGAGAGCGGTAATCAGAGACAATGTATCTAATTTGATCATTAGACAATGTTTCTAATTGGAACTACTACTACTAGCGGAGTACCACAGGGTTCAGTTCTTGCCCCAGTAATGTTCATTGTCTACATAAACGATGTAGAATGATTACATACATCTGGAACGAATAAATGTATTCCTTCCAGAAGGAATGCAGAATTATTTGAGCAGACGATTGTAATGCCCTTCGAACCGAACTACATAAAATAAGTGCTTGCAGCGTCAAGTGGCAAATGGAATTCAATATTAATAAATGCCATGTTATAGAATGTGGAATCGGAGAAAATAGACCACACACAACTTACCAATTATGTGGAAAGTAATTACAGAACTCTAATAAAGAAAGAGACCTAAGGGGGGGGGGTGGAGAGTAAGGTGTCGCCAGAGGAACACATAAAGAACATTGTGAGAGGAGGAGAGGAGAGAGGAGAGAGAGAGAGCGGATGTGTCGCTTTCCAACTTGAGACTTGCTGTTAATTATATGGATGGTGAAATACTACAGGAACTGTTCATGACTGTTGTGAGACCAACACTGGAATATGCAGCAGTTGTATGGGGCCCAAACCTCCAGAAGCACATCAATACACTGGAAAAGGTGCAACGGCATGATACAAAATGGCTTCCGGAACTGAAAAACAAAAGTTACGAAGAAGAGACTAGAGGCATTAAACTTGCCAAAACTAGAAGAATAAGAGGAGATATGATTACCACTTGCAAAATACTAACAGGAATCGATCAAATTGACAAAGAGGAATTCCAGAAACCAGCAACTTCACGAACAAGAGGACATGGATGCAAGATAAGGAAACAAAGGTGACGATTACCGTACTACTTGTGTAAAGGAAGAAATGTATATGTTTATCTCTCAGAAAGTTCGGTAATACGTTTATTGTTTGTGATGTGTGTCTATGTATGTATGAACACGATGTACTGAACGGGGTGACAATAGCTTGAGCTACCTCATCCCTTTGTGTGTATTTTACTTCAATAAACTTATTTCAATTTCAAGGTGCCGAAAAAAATATTGGAAAGTTTTCGTTTGCAATCATAGTGGTAGGCGGTTGGAACAAGCTAAGTGAGAAGATGGTGGAGACCAAGACCGTCAGTAATTTCAAAGAGTACTGGGAAGACGGGACACCACGAGCGTGACTCTCATCCTGTAACTACACTTTAGTAATTACACTTACACAGCGAGAGAGAGACGCACACACATCAGAACGGGATAAGTATGAAGATGACTACATAGTCAGTCTAGCCCTTCTATATCCCAGGGGAACCCTGCTTGGTCACGCCTCTCTCATCTCCCCTCTCACTCATTACCCACTCACCATACACCCCCCCACACACACACCACAATCTCCAACCCCCTCACACATGCACATAAGACCCCCCCCCCCACACACACACACAAGGGAGGAGAGCGGGCAGTAACCAGCAAGAGGAGAGAGTGAGACAAGAGACGGGGAAACTTTCAGTGAGAACATATACCTGGTAACACGGTGGCCGAGCAGCCACAGCCCCTGCAAGGACTCGGCTCCCAGGTCTGACCAGGCACGACAAACTCAGCCCCTCCACATCCTCCCCCAGGCCAAAGGGAAGGGAACGATCAGGGGAAAGCGCCATGTCATTACAGCTATTTAGCACTGGGAAGGGGTCAGGATAAGGATTTGGGATGGGACGGGGGAGGGAGAGGGACGGTGCCCAACCACTTGGACGGTCGGGGATTGAACGCTGACCTGCATACAGCGAGACCGTCGCTCTAACGTCAGCCCAAGTGGTTGGTTGTTGTTATAGATTTGCTACCTGGAACAAAGTTCCAAGTAGCACGGGCTATGGTGAGCCCGTAAAAGTGGTTGGGCAAAGCTTGCCAGAAATTCAACATCCATCAAACTTCTCCCTACATGTCCTCCCTGCACCGAGGCTGTAAACTAGACACAAGACGATACACCAATGATGACTCTGAAGATCTGGTATACCAATGCCGATGGATTGCCAAATAAAGCAGATGAACTCAAAGAAAGGCCTGAGAAAAGAGACACTGATGTAACAGCATTAGCAGAGACTCAGCAAGAGCAAACATCCTCAGGGTGCAGCCCTCAGCAGCTGTCTAACTCTCGGGTCCCTATTTACTGCATCAGGTGAAAGACACTGCCAATTTGTTTCTTCATCGAACGGGAATCGAACCCGGACTCGAAGACTGTGACTTCCGAGTGCTATCCGCTCAGCCGCGAGGACCTGTGCGTGTATTAACCTAGCTGTATTCACCTAGTTGTGCTTGCGGGGGGGGGGGTTGAGCTCTGCTCTTTCGGCCCGCCTCTCAACTGTCAATTAACTGTTTCTGCCACTATGTTTTTCCACACACACACACACACACACCAGGAAGCAGCCCGTGACAGCTGACTAACTTCCAGGTACCTATTTACTGCTAGGTAACAGGGGCATAGGGTGAAAAACTTTGCCCATCGTTTCTCGCCGGCGCCCGGGATCGAACCCGGGACCATAGGATCACGTGTCCAGCGTGCTGTCCGCTCGGCCACTGGCTCCCCGAACACGCACCGTATGTGCGCGAGTGTGTGTGTGTGTGTGTGTGTGTGTGTGTGTGTGTGTGTGTGTGTGTGTGTGTGTGTGTGTGTGTGTGTGTGTGTGTGTGTGTGTGTGGATGTATGTGCGTGTGTGCGCGTGAGGAGTGCGGTGCCGGCCCGTCTGGTCCAGCGCAGGTAATGACAGGTTATCAGCACGCCACACCCACCCTTATCGATCCTTATCCGCCCCCCCCCCCCCCCCCACCCCCTGTCACGCCTAGGTGAGCACACCAGCCTCTCCAAGGAGGGGGGAGGGCGGGGGATATGACATTGGGCACGGTGTGTTGGTATATCAGAAGGCAGGGCAGGGGTATAACAGTTGGGTGGAGGAGGGGGGAGACTAACACATATGGAAACACCTAGTGAGTTACCTGCTACACCTCCACACACACTACTCTTGACCTGCTCCGAGGACCTGTGTGTGCTTAAGTTACTTGCACCCACCTACCCCACCTAATATTACCCACCTAACACCACCCACCTACCCAGCAAACCACCCACCTACCACCACTCTCTCAAGCATGCCTGTCATTCAGTGATGGGCGTGAATAAACCAAAATAAAGTACTCTACAAAGAGGGGTTTGGAGGAGAGTGCCATGAGCCAAGGTCAGGAGCTGAGAGCATGAGCCAGGCGCCGCCCGCTCCCTAACACGTCTCACTAATGACGTACTGGTTCACACACCTGGCTCCGTCCTCTGTCCTTGGCTCCTGAGACGGGTGTCCTGTTTCTTTCTATCGCGGATATCCTGACCTTAGTGTGGGTGACGACCCGTCCACTCGTAGCACTGATAAGGGCGGCAGCACCACACTAGACCAGATCAACTAAACTGGATAAGAGTATGATTGGCATACAGAAAGCTGAGAGATTATATACACAGGTTAAAGTCCAGATGGGGACGTCGCAAGTGATGCCCTGGAACTTTTCTTATTCATGAACGGTCTTGCTCTCGGTGAAGGAAACTGTTGTGGGTTGCATCCTGGGAAGGGTCCGTTGTTCAACCCTTGTTATTATTTTGAGCTGGTTCCGGGGATCAACGGCCGCGCGTTCCGGTCTCTGACCAGGCCTCCTGGTTGGTGGAATGGTCAATCAGACTGTTGGACGCGGCTGCTGGTAGCCTGACGTAAGAATCACAGCCTGATTGACCAGATAGCAAAACTCCCACACAAGGAATAGAACAGTTGACAGACGAAACATACAAAGTCTGCTTGAAACACGTCCCTTTGTGGAAGGTCAGAAAGAGGACCTGGCTGGTGAGAGAACACAGACGATACTACAGGAAAAATCATGGAAATGCTGAAATCGTCACGACTATCCCAACAATGAAAACATTATTAAAACAGTGAAATTAAAGAAATAGAGAAGCTGAAACAATCATACCAGGCTAAAGATATGAAGTTGGAACAGAAAGCCATTATAGAGATAAAGAAAAATCTAAAATATTTCTTCACATACGAAATCAAAAACACCAACTTCCACCACCATCAGACCAAAACTTACAAGTGAAGGTTCACACCCAGAGGACGACACAGAGGACGACACAGAGGACGACACAGAGGAGGACACAGAGGACGACCCAGAGGACGACACAGAGGACGACACAGAGGACGACACAGAGGACGACACAGAGGAGGACACAGCAATGATCCTAAATGAACACCACGAGACTATGTTTACCACCCCAATAAACAACATCCTTGCATCACTGCTTTTTCTTATTCTCGTGTCAAATTATATCATACAAATAACAGCTTCCTATCATCTTTTGGAGATTACACAACAATTTTGGAGATTACACAACAATTTTGGAGATTACACAACAATTTTGGAGATTACACAACAATTTTGGAGATTACACAACAATTTTGGAGATTACACAACAATTTTGGAGATTACACAACAATTTTGGAGATTACACAACAATTTTGGAGATTACACAAAAATGAAAAATACTTGTCAGAAGACACTGAAAACCTGCACTCTGATAATAAAAAGTTTTCAATTGGGGAGCGGAAAATAGCAGGCATTTAACAGTGATAAATTCCCGGAAGTGAGGTATGGGAAATAATGAAGACCTTAACCAAAATACAGGGTACAGGACACAAGATTAAAAATTAATCTTACATTCTTAATTAAAAACATAGGAGATTAACTGATTTCTTTAGATTTAGGAGAGATTAAAACCAATCAAATATATCGTCAGCCAGAAAAATGACAGGATGGATTACAGTAACATTCAAATCCAGGGATCATTGTCAATATCTCGTTAGTGTCATGAGGAGAACGAAAGGAAATTGGGCTCTTTTAGAGCAGATACAGAAGGAGCAGAACATTTACAGTGACGAACCGCTAGTCCAGCACAATATGGGCCAGAATATAGAGCATGTAGACAGACATTATTAGAGACAACCCCGTGTCAACCAGTCACCAACCCCACCACTTATTTTCTCTCTAAAATTGTCTTTAAAATTTCAGACAGAATTGTCTGAAATTGTGTCTGCCTGACTGTCTGTCTGGTGCGGGTATGAGGCCCACACATGGGGTTGCTTGGCTGGGAGTCATGTATAAGAACATATGTGACTGCTAACCAATAAATGTAACTGGTTTTGAGCCACGGGCTCTTATGTTGGTTTGATCTCACACACGTGAAACATATGGTCTTGATAAGTCATGAACTACTGTTTCTGCTGCTACAGGCCCCAGCCTGAGTCTGCGGGCCTCGTACCTTCTCTGCACACTACTAAGGCAACTTGCCTCGTTACCTCCAAGAGCAGCAAAATGACATTATGAATACACATGTATAACTTTCTGCTGCTGGGGTAGAGTATTGTACATTGTTGATGTACACTGTTGTACTTCCAGAGATGGGGGAGCTCCCAGACCTGCACCAACCACACTTACTGACACTTGCGAGTCCGACAGACAAAACACATGTGGACACACCTGCACTGACAAATGGTCAACACACAAACGATACATTTCCTCGCCCACTGAAATACGGATGTGTCTGGCGAACATTAATTACCAGATCAAACAGCCCAGTTGACCAGCCGCTGTTAAACATTTAGGAAACTTTCAAGAAATTAAAGGTAAATAATATTTTTGAAAGTGCAAGTGAGAGTCCGTTAACCTGTCTGCTTAAGTGAGGTCCACTCCTGTCATACAGTCCACTCCTGTCACACGGTCCACTCCTGTCACACGGTCCACTCCTGTCATACAGTCCACTCCTGTCACAGTCCACTGCTGTCACACGGTCCACTCCTGTCACAGTCCACTCCTGTCACAGTCCACTGCTGTCACACAGTCCACTACTGTCACACGGTCCACTCCTGTCACACGGTCCACTCCTGTCATACAGTCCACTCCTGTCACAGTCCACTGCTGTCACACGGTCCACTCCTGTCACAGTCCACTCCTGTCACAGTCCACTGCTGTCACACAGTCCACTACTGTCACACGGTCCACTCCTGTCACACGGTCCACTCCTGTCACACGGTCCACTACTGTCACACGGTCCACTACTGTCACACGGTCCACTACTGTCACACGGTCCACTCCTGTCACACGGTCCACTTTATCTCCAGAGATTTGAGATGAAGTCCTTCATGAAACGGACAGAGGTAAAGATCAAGGAGTTGACATCACACCAAACCTGTCACCTGAAGCCCACATCAAAAGATTAACATCGGCGGCGTATGCGAGGCTGGCTAACATAAGAACAGCCTTCAGGAGCCCGTGTAAGGCATCATTCACAACCTTGTATACCACTACACACAGAAATCACAATAGCGTGATGCATCAAATGAACACACCCACAAGGGCCGTGACGGGTGGGTGCACGGGGGAACTGTGGGAAACTCTGGTTTGTGTCTCGGAGAGACTGCAGGATCACTGGTAGGTCAAGCTGATTTCCCAGTTGCAATTTTTTTTACCATGTCGTAACTCAGTCGATTAAGGCGCGTCTGGGATCCTCTCGGACGTAGGTTCGAACCCCTCGTCATGGCCCTTGGGGATTTGTTCACTTGTATACCACATATGTAAGACCAATGCTGGAGTATGCGGCCCCAGCATGGACCCCGTACCTTATCAAGCACAAGATGAAGCTGGAAAATGTTCAGAGATATGCCACTAGACTAGTCCCAGAACTAAGAGGCATGAGTTACGAGGAAAGGCTGCGTGAACTGCACCTCACGTCGCTGGAAGACAAAGAGCTCGGGGAGACATGATCACCATATTCAAAATTCTCAGAGGAATTGACAGGGTAGACAAGGATGGATTATTTAACACGGGTGGTACACGAACAAGGGGACACAGGTGGAAGCTGAGTGCCTAAATGAGCCACAGAGACATTAGAAAGAACTTATTCAGTGTCAGAGTAGTTAGTAAATGGAATGCATTAGGCAGTGATGTGGTGGAGGCTGACTCCATACACAGTTTCAAATGTAGATATGATAGAGCTAAAAAATCTCAGGAATCTGTACACAAGTAGATTGACTGTTGAGAGGCGGGACCAAAGAGCCGAAGCTCAACTCCCGCAAGCACAACTAGGTGAGTACAGCCAGTCACTAGTTCACAACTAGTTATAAAAGTTATATGTGAAATAAACCCAGGCCGCAGTCTAGATGAACGGTCACATACAACTGACTTCTTATGGATCTGATGCATAACAAATTTGCTGTTAAAAATCAAACAGCAGAACTACTGGAAACGAAGACGCCCTAGATCTTATTTTCACTAATTTTAATGAACTGATAAAAAACAGTTCTGATTATCATCTTATTTCTTTCTGATCACAACCTAAGCGAAACTCAGACAAGCAGAGACAAATGACCTGTACACGCTTTCTCAAATCCAAGAGAGGAATAATTCATCAAATTCAATTTCAATAATAAACGTCAAAATTGGGAAGTAATAAATCCCGACCTCAGAGAAATAAGTTGGGAAGAACAGCTTAGTAATGCAAACCTTTCTCAGAGGCTCGAGGGAAGCTTTCTCAGAGGCTCGAGGGAAGCTTTCTCAGAGGCTCGAGGGAAGCTTTCTCAGAGGCTCGAGGGAAGCTTTCTCAGAGGCTCGAGGGAAGCTTTCTCAGAGGCTCGAGGGAAGCTTTCTCAGAGGCTCGAGGGAAGCTTTCTCAGAGGCTCGAGGGAAGCTTTCTCAGAGGCTCGAGGGAAGAGACAATGGCACTACATAAATGTTAAAGCAACTAAGGAACAAAAAAAAAAGGAGAAAAATATACCAATTGTAATGAGTACGATGTTCTCTTTATAGACGGAGAGAACAGCTCTCAGAACAACACAAGTGTTCACCTCTCCCCCCGAGAACGACAAAGGAAGCCTAAGTAGGGAAATAGAAGTTAGTGAACTAGAACTGTAAAAATCGGGATCCGGTCGGCCGACCGGATAGCACACTGGACTTGTGATCCTGTGGTCCTGGGTTCGATCCCAGGCGCCGGCGAGAAACAATGGGCAGAGTTTCTTTCACCCTATGCCCCTGTTACCTAGCAGTAAAATAGGTACCTGGGTGTTAGTCAGCTGTCACGGGCTGCTTCCTGGGGGTGGAGGCCTGGTCGAGGACCGGGCCGCGGGGACACTAAAGCCCCGAAATCATCTCAAGATAACCTCAAGATCTCAAGATAGATCGGATAAAATTCACGAGACAAAGCGTTAAAATCCATCAGTGATACTGAGAGCCCAAAAGATTTCCCTTATGCCAACTGTAAAGCAAAACTACGTTGATTATTAGGCCCTTGAGCAAGGGAGACGGAACGTCGACGTGACAAGAGTGACGAGTCAGTACTAGGGACATGACATGAAGACAGGAACTATCAGGAGAAATCACCAAGCCTTTACGACTAAATGGAACATGGAAGGGGGTCAGGACAAGGATTTGGGGATGGGACGGGAGGAAGGAATGGTGCCCAACCACTTGGACGGTTCAAATTAATTGCTCAGGAACGAGACACCAACGTTGACTCCTCGGGGCAGACACCTGAACCCTACCTTGAAGTGTTTCCGGGCCTTAGTATCCCCACGGCCCGGTCGGCCTCAACCAGGCCTCCACCCCCAGGAGAGCAAACTCCCAGGTACCTATTTACTGCTAGGTAACAGGAGCATCAGGGTGAAAGAAACTCTGCCCTACGTTTCTCGCCGGCGCCCGGGATCGAACCCGGGACCACAGGATCACGCGTCCAGTGTTCTGCCCGCTCAGCCACCGGTTCCCCATGCTTCTATATGCATTAAGAACTGGACAAAAAATATATCACTGGTCCTGCTTGATGGGGCTCTGGGGTTCTACTCCCCAAGCCCGGCCCGAGGCCAGACTTGACTTGTGAGAGTTTGGTCCACCAGGCTGTTGCTTGGAGCGACCCGCAGGCCCGCGCCACTCCACAAAGCAAAGCAGAAATAAAAGATATATCGAACGATTGCATTAACATCAGTTACAAAATCTTTGTAAAAGTGCAAGACCACTTTGTAAAAGTGGTCTTGCATGTCATGGTCTTGCATGTCATGGTCTTGCATGTCATGGTCTTGCATGCTGTGGTCTTGCATGGTGTGGTCTTGCATGACATGGTCTTGCATGTCATGGTCTTGTATGTCATGGTCTTGCATGTCATGGTCTTGCATGTCATGGTCTTGCATGACATGGTCTTGCATGTCATGGTCTTGCATGTCATGGTCTTGCATGTCATGGTCTTGCATGGTGTGGTCTTGCATGGTGTGGTCTTGCATGTCATGGTCTTGCATGTCATGATCTTGCATGTCATGGTCTTGCATGCTGTGGTCTTGCATAGTGTGGTCTTGCATGACATGGTCTTGCATGTCATGGTCTTGCATGTCATGGTCTTGCATGGTGTGGTCTAGCATATCATGGTCTTGCATGCTGTGGTCTTGCATGTCATGGTCTTGCATGCTGTGGTCTTGCATGTCATGGTCTTGCATGCTGTGGTCTTGCATGTCATGGTCTTGCATGACATGGTCTTGCATGTCATGGTCTTGCATGCTGTGGTCTTGCATGTCATGGTCTTGCATGACATGGTCTTGCATGTCATGGTCTTGCATGTCATGGTCTTGCATGGCATGGTCTTGCATGTCATGGTCTTGCATGCTGTGGTCTTGCATGTCGTGGTCTTACATAGTGTGGTCTTGCATTTCATGGTCTTGCATGGTGTGGTCTTGCATAGTGTGGTCTTGCATGTGGTCTTGCATAGTGTGTGGTCTTGCATGGTGTGGTCTTGCATGTCATGGTCTTGCATAGTGTGGTCTTGCATGGTGTGGTCTTGCATGGTGTGGTCTTGCATAGTGTGGTCTTGCATAGTGTGGTCTTGCATAGTGTGGTCTTGCATAGTGTGGTCTTGCATGGTGTGGTCTTGCATGTCATGGTCTTGCATGTCATGGTCTTGCATGCTGTGGTCTTGCATGGTGTGGTCTTGCATGTCATGGTCTTGCATGCTGTGGTCTTGCATGCTGTGGTCTTGCATAGTGTGGTCTTGCATAGTGTGGTCTTGCATGGTGTGGTCTTGCATGGTGTGGTTTTGCATGCTGTGGTCTTGCATGGTGTGGTCTTGCATGCCATGGTCTTGCATGTCATGGTCTTGCATGTCATGGTCTTGCATGCTGTGGTCTTGCATGCTGTGGTCTTGCGTGCTGTGGTCTTGCATGGTGTGGTCTTGCATGACATGCTCTTGCATGCTGTGGTCTTGCATGCTGTGGTCTTGCATGCTGTGGTCTTGCATGCTGTGGTCTTGCATGTCATGGTCTTGCATGCTGTGGTCTTGCATGTCATGGTCTTGCATGGTGTGGTCTTGCATGTCATGGTCTTGCATGCTGTGGTCTTGCATAGTGTGGTCTTGCATGACATGGTCTTGCATGTCATGGTCTTGCATGTCATGGTCTTGCATGGTGTGGTCTTGCATATCATGGTCTTGCATGCTGTGGTCTTGCATGTCATGGTCTTGCATGCTGTGGTCTTGCATGTCATGGTCTTGCATGCTGTGGTCTTGCATGTCATGGTCTTGCATGACATGGTCTTGCATGTCATGGTCTTGCATGCTGTGGTCTTGCATGTCATGGTCTTGCATGACATGGTCTTGCATGTCATGGTCTTGCATGTCATGGTCTTGCATGGTGTGGTCTTGCATGTCATGGTCTTGCATGCTGTGGTCTTGCATGGTGTGGTCTTGCATGACATGGTCTTGCATGTCATGGTCTTGCATGTCATGGTCTTGCATGGTGTGGTCTTGCATGTCATGGTCTTGCATGCTGTGGTCTTGCATGTCATGGTCTTGCATGACATGGTCTTGCATGTCATGGTCTTGCATGTCATGGTCTTGCATGGTGTGGTCTTGCAGGTCATGGTCTTGCATGCTGTGGTCTTGCATGGTGTGGTCTTGCATGGTGTGGTCTTGCATGGTGTGGTCTTGCATGCTGTGGTCTTGCATGATGTGGTCTTGCATGGTGTGGTCTTGCATGGTGTGGTCTTGCATGGTGTGGTCTTGTATAGTGTGGTCTTGCATGGTGTGGTCTTGCATGTCATGGTCTTGCATGCTGTGGTCTTGCATGCTGTGGTCTTGCATGTCATGGTCTTGCATGCTGTGGTCTTGCATGGTGTGGTCTTGCATGGTGTGGTCTTGCATGGTGTGGTCTTGCATGCTGTGGTCTTGCATGGTGTGGTCTTGCATGCTGTGGTCTTTCATGGTGTGGTCTTGCATGGTGTGGTCTTGCATGCCATGGTCTTGCATAGTGTGGTCTTGCATGCTGTGGTCTTGCATGCTGTGGTCTTGCATGTTGTGGTCTTGCATGGTGTGGTCTTCCATGCTGTGGTCTTGCATGTAATGGTCTTGCATGCTGTGGTCTTGCATGGTGTGGTCTTGCATGGTGTGGTCTTGCATGTCATGGTCTTGCATGCTGTGGTCTTGCATGCTGTGGTCTTGCATGTCATGGTCTTGCATGTCATGGTCTTGCATGCTGTGGTCTTGCATGGTGTGGTCTTGCATGATGTGGTCTTGCATAGTGTGGTCTTGCATGCTGTGGTATTGCATGTCATGGTCTTGCATGGTGTGGTCTTGCATGTCATGGTCTTGCATGGTGTGGTCTTGCATGGTGTGGTCTTGCATGTCATGGTCTTGCATAGTGTGGTCTTGCATGGTGTGGTCTTGCATGGTGTGGTGTTGCATGTCATGGTCTTGCATAGTATGGTTTTGCATGCTGTGGTCTTGCATGCTGTGGTCTTGCATGGTGTAGTCTTACATGGTGTGGTCTTGCATGGTGTGGTCTTGCATGCTGTGGTCTTGCATGTCATGGTCTTGCATGGTGTGGTCTTGCATGTCATGGTCTTGCATGGTGTGGTCTTGCATGTCATGGTCTTGCATAGTGTGGTCTTGCATGGTGTGGTCTTGCATAGTGTGGTCTTGCATGGTGTGGTCTTGCATAGTGTGGTCTTGCATGCTGTGGTCTTGCATGGTGTGGTCTTGCATGGTGTGGTCTTGCATGTCATGGTCTTGCATGCTGTGGTCTTGCATGGTGTGGTCTTGCATGGTGTGGTCATGCATGGTGTGGTCTTGCATGGTGTGGTCTTGCATGGTGTGGTCTTGCATAGTGTGGTCTTGCATAGTGTGGTCTTGCATGGTGTGGTCTTGCATGGTGTGGTCTTGCATGGTGTGGTCTTGCATGGTGCGGTCTTGCATGGTGTGGTCTTGCATGGTGTGGTCTTGCATGCTGTGGTCTTGCATGGTGTGGTCTTGCCTACTGTGGTCTTGCATGGTGTGGTCTTGCATGGTGTGGTCTTGCATGGTGTGGTCTTGCATGGTGTGGTCTTGCATGCTGTGGTCTTGCATGCTGTGGTCTTGCATGCTGTGGTCTTGCATAGTGTGGTCTTGCATGCTGTGGTCTTGCTTGCTGTGGTCTTGCATGCTGTGGTCTTGCATGCTGTGGTCTTGCATGGTGTGGTCTTGCATGCTGTGGTCTTGCATGGTGTGGTCCTGCATGCTGTGGTCTTGCATGGTGTGGTCCTGCATGCTGTGGTCTTGCATGGTGTGGTCCTGCATGCTGTGGTCTTGCATGGTGTGGTCTTGCATGGTGTGGTCTTGCATGCTGTGGTCTTGCATGCTGTGGTCTTGCATGGTGTGGTCTTGCCTACTGTGGTCTTGCATGCTGTGGTCTTGCATGGTGTGGTCTTGCATGCTGTGGTCTTGCATGGTGTGGTCTTGCATGCTGTGGTCTTGCATGGTGTGGTCTTGCATGCTGTGGTCTTGCATGGTGTGGTCCTGCATGCTGTGGTCTTGCATGGTGTGGTCCTGCATGCTGTGGTCTTGCATGGTGTAGTCCTGCATGCTGTGGTCTTGCATGGTGTGGTCCTGCATGCTGTGGTCTTGCATGGTGTGGTCCTGCATGCTGTGGTCTTGCATGGTGTGGTCCTGCATGCTGTGGTCTTGCATGGTGTGGTCCTGCATGCTGTGGTCTTGCATGGTGTGGTCCTGCATGCTGTGGTCTTGCATGGTGTGGTCTTGCATGGTGTGGTCTTGCATGGTGTGGTCTTGCATGGTGTGGTCTTGCATGGTGTGGTCCTGCATGCTGTGGTCTTGCAAGGTGTGGTCCTGCATGCTGTGGTCTTGCATGGTGTGGTCCTGCATGCTGTGGTCTTGCATGGTGTGGTCCTGCATGCTGTGGTCTTGCATGGTGTGGTCCTGCATGCTGTGGTCTTGCATGGTGTGGTCCTGCATGCTGTGGTCTTGCATGGTGTGGTCCTGCATGCTGTGGTCTTGCATGGTGTGGTCCTGCATGCTGTGGTCTTGCATGGTGTGGTCCTGCATGCTGTGGTCTTGCATGGTGTGGTCTTGCATGGTGTGGTCTTGCATGGTGTGGTCCTGCATGCTGTGGTCTTGCATGGTGTGGTCTTGCAAGGTGTGGTCCTGCATGCTGTGGTCTTGCATGGTGTGGTCTTGCATGGTGTGGTCTTGCATGGTGTGGTCCTGCATGCTGTGGTCTTGCATGGTGTGGTCCTGCATGCTGTGGTCTTGCATGGTGTGGTCCTGCATGATGTGGTCTTGCATGGTGTGGTCCTGCATGCTGTGGTCTTGCATGGTGTGGTCCTGCATGCTGTGGTCTTGCATGGTGTGGTCCTGCATGCTGTGGTCTTGCATGGTGTGGTCCTGCATGCTGTGGTCTTGCATGGTGTGGTCTTGCATGGTGTGGTCTTGCATGGTGTGGTCCTCCTGCATGCTGTGGTCTTGCATGGTGTGGTCTTGCAAGGTGTGGTCCTGCATGCTGTGGTCTTGCATGGTGTGGTCTTGCATGGTGTGGTCTTGCATGGTGTGGTCCTGCATGCTGTGGTCTTGCATGGTGTGGTCTTGCATGGTGTGGTCTTGCATGGTGTGGTCTTGCATGGTGTGGTCTTGCATGGTGTGGTCCTGCATGCTGTGGTCTTGCATGGTGTGGTCTTGCATGGTGTGGTCTTGCATGGTGTGGTCTTGCATGGTGTGGTCTTGCATGCCATGACCATCATTCGTCCCCTGAGCATATTTCCCCTAACTATTTTACGACCCCTGGCTAGCATGCGTCCCCTGACTATCCTCACCCTGAGACAGCTCACAAACTACCCTATATTATCCCCCATATTACCCTACATCACTAACTACCTAACCACCTTACACCACCTCAACGACACACACAGGTCTAATCAACACCTCTCTAAACTGTCTGAGCCGCTCAGGACCACAATATTTAAATAAACTAAAACAACCTAGAAAAAACCTTACTGGATTGCTTTATTTAAGGTAATTACACGTTCGAATCCCCCTCTCGTATTTGGGTAAAGATTCACTTTAACTTGTACCACAACAAGTGTAGTTATTACTGATTCTGGTACAAAAATGGTGTATGTTTTGTGGTGAACTAAAGGCCTGTCAGCCTGAAAAGTTGGTAGGTAACATATTCCAAGAATAACGTCAACTCTCAGTGTATATACACCGAGAAGATAAAGTCACTTGTATGTATAATATTAAAGTATAGGTGGTATACATGCCCTGTGTATATGGGTAGTTCATGAGGCTACTTACTCATCAGCCACACGCCTCAACCTCAGCCTACCTGGAAATAAAAACGCCTGGATTAATATATGTATATGTATACAACAATATACATGGGTGCCATTCACCTGGGCTCTAGGAGACTCGAACCGTGAGCCCCCACCCGAGACCCAAGCTCTAGCGACATACACGAACAAATACATACTCTAATACACACTCTAAGACTCACAATACTGAAAATACGTACAAGGCCTTCCATCACGGCTGTCTCTCGGAGTAGCTGTATGTAGGTCACGCTTATCTCTCACCTGTTGAGATTATTATTATTATTATTATTATATATATATATATATATATATATATATATATATATATATATATATATATATATATATATATATATATATATATATATATAACTGAAAACTCACACCCCAGAAGTGACTCGAACCCATACTCCCAGAAGCAACGCATCTGGTATGTACAAGACGCCTTAATCCACTTGACCATCACGACCGGACATAATGAGGTGATAGCCGAGGCTATTTGAACCACCCCACCGCCGGCACTCGGATAGTTATCTTGGGCATAGCATTTTACCAAATCACCTCATTCTTTGGGGCAACACGTGAGGAACACAAATGCGAACAAGCCTG
The DNA here is from genome assembly GCF_040958095.1 of Procambarus clarkii. NCBI lineage: Eukaryota > Metazoa > Arthropoda > Malacostraca > Decapoda > Cambaridae > Procambarus > Procambarus clarkii. The sequence goes on along the minus strand of NC_091169.1, from coordinate 48,931,099 downwards.
AATGGTCCCCAGGACATATGCAACTGAAAACTCACACCCCAGAAGTGACTCGAACCCATACTCCCAGAAGCAACGCATCTGGTATGTACAAGACGCCTTAATCCACTTGACCATCACGACCGGACATAATGAGGTGATAGCCGAGGCTATTTGAACCACCCCACCGCCGGCACTCGGATAGTTATCTTGGGCATAGCATTTTACCAAATCACCTCATTCTTTGGGGCAACACGTGAGGAACACAAATGCGAACAAGCCTGAATGGTCCCCAGGACATATGCAACTGAAAACTCACACCCCAGAAGTGACTCGAACCCATACTCCCAGAAGCAACGCATCTGGTATGTACAAGACGCCTTAATCCACTTGACCATCACGACCGGACATAATGAGGTGATAGCCGAGGCTATTTGAACCACCCCACCGCCGGCACTCGGATAGTTATCTTGGGCATAGCATTTTACCAAATCACCTCATTCTTTGGGGCAACACGTGAGGAACACAAATGCGAACAAGCCTGAATGGTCCCCAGGACATATGCAACTGAAAACTCACACCCCAGAAGTGACTCGAACCCATACTCCCAGAAGCAACGCATCTGGTATGTACAAGACGCCTTAATCCACTTGACCATCACGACCGGACATAATGAGGTGATAGCCGAGGCTATTTGAACCACCCCACCGCCGGCACTCGGATAGTTATCTTGGGCATAGCATTTTACCAAATCACCTCATTCTTTGGGGCAACACGTGAGGAACACAAATGCGAACAAGCCTGAATGGTCCCCAGGACATATGCAACTGAAAACTCACACCCCAGAAGTGACTCGAACCCATACTCCCAGAAGCAACGCATCTGGTATGTACAAGACGCCTTAATCCACTTGACCATCACGACCGGACATAATGAGGTGATAGCCGAGGCTATTTGAACCACCCCACCGCCGGCACTCGGATAGTTATCTTGGGCATAGCATTTTACCAAATCACCTCATTCTTTGGGGCAACACGTGAGGAACACAAATGCGAACAAGCCTGAATGGTCCCCAGGACATATGCAACTGAAAACTCACACCCCAGAAGTGACTCGAACCCATACTCCCAGAAGCAACGCATCTGGTATGTACAAGACGCCTTAATCCACTTGACCATCACGACCGGACATAATGAGGTGATAGCCGAGGCTATTTGAACCACCCCACCGCCGGCACTCGGATAGTTATCTTGGGCATAGCATTTTACCAAATCACCTCATTCTTTGGGGCAACACGTGAGGAACACAAATGCGAACAAGCCTGAATGGTCCCCAGGACATATGCAACTGAAAACTCACACCCCAGAAGTGACTCGAACCCATACTCCCAGAAGCAACGCATCTGGTATGTACAAGACGCCTTAATCCACTTGACCATCACGACCGGACATAATGAGGTGATAGCCGAGGCTATTTGAACCACCCCACCGCCGGCACTCGGATAGTTATCTTGGGCATAGCATTTTACCAAATCACCTCATTCTTTGGGGCAACACGTGAGGAACACAAATGCGAACAAGCCTGAATGGTCCCCAGGACATATGCAACTGAAAACTCACACCCCAGAAGTGACTCGAACCCATACTCCCAGAAGCAACGCATCTGGTATGTACAAGACGTCTTAATCCACTTGACCATCACGACCGGACATAATGAGGTGATAGCCGAGGCTATTTGAACCACCCCACCGCCGGCACTCGGACAGTTATCTTGGGCATAGCATTTTACCAAATCACCTCATTCTTTGGGGCAACACGTGAGGAACACAAATGCGAACAAGCCTGAATGGTCCCCAGGACATATGCAACTGAAAACTCACACCCCAGAAGTGACTCGAACCCATACTCCCAGAAGCAACGCATCTGGTATGTACAAGACGCCTTAATCCACTTGACCATCACGACCGGACATAATGAGGTGATAGCCGAGGCTATTTGAACCACCCCACCGCCGGCACTCGGATAGTTATCTTGGGCATAGCATTTTACCAAATCACCTCATTCTTTGGGGCAACACGTGAGGAACACAAATGCGAACAAGCCTGAATGGTCCCCAGGACATATGCAACTGAAAACTCACACCCCAGAAGTGACTCGAACCCATACTCCCAGAAGCAACGCATCTGGTATGTACAAGACGCCTTAATCCACTTGACCATCACGACCGGACATAATGAGGTGATAGCCGAGGCTATTTGAACCACCCCACCGCCGGCACTCGGATAGTTATCTTGGGCATAGCATTTTACCAAATCACCTCATTCTTTGGGGCAACACGTGAGGAACACAAATGCGAACAAGCCTGAATGGTCCCCAAGACATATGCAACTGAAAACTCACACCCCAGAAGTGACTCGAACCCATACTCCCAGAAGCAACGCATCTGGTATGTACAAGACGCCTTAATCCACTTGACCATCACGACCGGACATAATGAGGTGATAGCCGAGGCTATTTGAACCACCCCACCGCCGGCACTCGGATAGTTATCTTGGGCATAGCATTTTACCAAATCACCTCATTCTTTGGGGCAACACGTGAGGAACACAAATGCGAACAAGCCTGAATGGTCCCCAGGACATATGCAACTGAAAACTCACACCCCAGAAGTGACTCGAACCCATACTCCCAGAAGCAACGCATCTGGTATGTACAAGACGCCTTAATCCACTTGACCATCACGACCGGACATAATGAGGTGATAGCCGAGGCTATTTGAACCACCCCACCGCCGGCACTCGGATAGTTATCTTGGGCATAGCATTTTACCAAATCACCTCATTCTTTGGGGCAACACGTGAGGAACACAAATGCGAACAAGCCTGAATGGTCCCCAGGACATATGCAACTGAAAACTCACACCCCAGAAGTGACTCGAACCCATACTCCCAGAAGCAACGCATCTGGTATGTACAAGACGCCTTAATCCACTTGACCATCACGACCGGACATAATGAGGTGATAGCCGAGGCTATTTGAACCACCCCACCGCCGGCACTCGGATAGTTATCTTGGGCATAGCATTTTACCAAATCACCTCATTCTTTGGGGCAACACGTGAGGAACACAAATGCGAACAAGCCTGAATGGTCCCCAGGACATATGCAACTGAAAACTCACACCCCAGAAGTGACTCGAACCCATACTCCCAGAAGCAACGCATCTGGTATGTACAAGATGCCTTAATCCACTTGACCATCACGACCGGACATAATGAGGTGATAGCCGAGGCTATTTGAACCACCCCACCGCCGGCACTCGGATAGTTATCTTGGGCATAGCATTTTACCAAATCACCTCATTCTTTGGGGCAACACGTGAGGAACACAAATGCGAACAAGCCTGAATGGTCCCCAGGACATATGCAACTGAAAACTCACACCCCAGAAGTGACTCGAACCCATACTCCCAGAAGCAACGCATCTGGTATGTACAAGACGCCTTAATCCACTTGACCATCACGACCGGACATAATGAGGTGATAGCCGAGGCTATTTGAACCACCCCACCGCCGGCACTCGGATAGTTATCTTGGGCATAGCATTTTACCAAATCACCTCATTCTTTGGGGCAACACGTGAGGAACACAAATGCGAACAAGCCTGAATGGTCCCCAGGACATATGCAACTGAAAACTCACACCCCAGAAGTGACTCGAACCCATACTCCCAGAAGCAACGCATCTGGTATGTACAAGACGCCTTAATCCACTTGACCATCACGACCGGACATAATGAGGTGATAGCCGAGGCTATTTGAACCACCCCACCGCCGGCACTCGGACAGTTATCTTGGGCATAGCATTTTACCAAATCACCTCATTCTTTGGGGCAACACGTGAGGAACACAAATGCGAACAAGCCTGAATGGTCCCCAGGACATATGCAACTGAAAACTCACACCCCAGAAGTGACTCGAACCCATACTCCCAGAAGCAACGCATCTGGTATGTACAAGACGCCTTAATCCACTTGACCATCACGACCGGACATAATGAGGTGATAGCCGAGGCTATTTGAACCACCCCACCGCCGGCACTCGGATAGTTATCTTGGGCATAGCATTTTACCAAATCACCTCATTCTTTGGGGCAACACGTGAGGAACACAAATGCGAACAAGCCTGAATGGTCCCCAGGACATATGCAACTGAAAACTCACACCCCAGAAGTGACTCGAACCCATACTCCCAGAAGCAACGCATCTGGTATGTACAAGACGCCTTAATCCACTTGACCATCACGACCGGACATAATGAGGTGATAGCCGAGGCTATTTGAACCACCCCACCGCCGGCACTCGGATAGTTATCTTGGGCATAGCATTTTACCAAATCACCTCATTCTTTGGGGCAACACGTGAGGAACACAAATGCGAACAAGCCTGAATGGTCCCCAAGACATATGCAACTGAAAACTCACACCCCAGAAGTGACTCGAACCCATACTCCCAGAAGCAACGCATCTGGTATGTACAAGACGCCTTAATCCACTTGACCATCACGACCGGACATAATGAGGTGATAGCCGAGGCTATTTGAACCACCCCACCGCCGGCACTCGGATAGTTATCTTGGGCATAGCATTTTACCAAATCACCTCATTCTTTGGGGCAACACGTGAGGAACACAAATGCGAACAAGCCTGAATGGTCCCCAGGACATATGCAACTGAAAACTCACACCCCAGAAGTGACTCGAACCCATACTCCCAGAAGCAACGCATCTGGTATGTACAAGACGCCTTAATCCACTTGACCATCACGACCGGACATAATGAGGTGATAGCCGAGGCTATTTGAACCACCCCACCGCCGGCACTCGGATAGTTATCTTGGGCATAGCATTTTACCAAATCACCTCATTCTTTGGGGCAACACGTGAGGAACACAAATGCGAACAAGCCTGAATGGTCCCCAGGACATATGCAACTGAAAACTCACACCCCAGAAGTGACTCGAACCCATACTCCCAGAAGCAACGCATCTGGTATGTACAAGACGCCTTAATCCACTTGACCATCACGACCGGACATAATGAGGTGATAGCCGAGGCTATTTGAACCACCCCACCGCCGGCACTCGGATAGTTATCTTGGGCATAGCATTTTACCAAATCACCTCATTCTTTGGGGCAACACGTGAGGAACACAAATGCGAACAAGCCTGAATGGTCCCCAGGACATATGCAACTGAAAACTCACACCCCAGAAGTGACTCGAACCCATACTCCCAGAAGCAACGCATCTGGTATGTACAAGACGCCTTAATCCACTTGACCATCACGACCGGACATAATGAGGTGATAGCCGAGGCTATTTGAACCACCCCACCGCCGGCACTCGGATAGTTATCTTGGGCATAGCATTTTACCAAATCACCTCATTCTTTGGGGCAACACGTGAGGAACACAAATGCGAACAAGCCTGAATGGTCCCCAGGACATATGCAACTGAAAACTCACACCCCAGAAGTGACTCGAACCCATACTCCCAGAAGCAACGCATCTGGTATGTACAAGACGCCTTAATCCACTTGACCATCACGACCGGACATAATGAGGTGATAGCCGAGGCTATTTGAACCACCCCACCGCCGGCACTCGGATAGTTATCTTGGGCATAGCATTTTACCAAATCACCTCATTCTTTGGGGCAACACGTGAGGAACACAAATGCGAACAAGCCTGAATGGTCCCCAGGACATATGCAACTGAAAACTCACACCCCAGAAGTGACTCGAACCCATACTCCCAGAAGCAACGCATCTGGTATGTACAAGACGCCTTAATCCACTTGACCATCACGACCGGACATAATGAGGTGATAGCCGAGGCTATTTGAACCACCCCACCGCCGGCACTCGGATAGTTATCTTGGGCATAGCATTTTACCAAATCACCTCATTCTTTGGGGCAACACGTGAGGAACTCAAATGCGAACAAGCCTGAATGGTCCCCAGGACATATGCAACTGAAAACTCACACCCCAGAAGTGACTCGAACCCATACTCCCAGAAGCAACGCATCTGGTATGTACAAGACGCCTTAATCCACTTGACCATCACGACCGGACATAATGAGGTGATAGCCGAGGCTATTTGAACCACCCCACCGCCGGCACTCGGATAGTTATCTTGGGCATAGCATTTTACCAAATCACCTCATTCTTTGGGGCAACACGTGAGGAACACAAATGCGAACAAGCCTGAATGGTCCCCAGGACATATGCAACTGAAAACTCAGATGCGTTGCTTCTGGGAGTATGGGTTCGAGTCACTTCTGGGGTGTGAGTTTTCAGTTGCATATGTCCTGGGGACCATTCAGGCTTGTTCGCATTTGTGTTCCTCACGTGTTGCCCCAAAGAATGAGGTGATTTGGTAAAATGCTATGCCCAAGATAACTATCCGAGTGCCGGCGGTGGGGTGGTTCAAATAGCCTCAGCTATCACCTCATTATGTCCGGTCGTGATGGTCAAGTGGATTAAGGCGTCTTGTACATACCAGATGCGTTGCTTCTGGGAGTATGGGTTCGAGTCACTTCTGGGGTGTGAGTTTTCAGTTGCATATGTCCTGGGGACCATTCAGGCTTGTTCGCATTTGTGTTCCTCACGTGTTGCCCCAAAGAATGAGGTGATTTGGTAAAATGCTATGCCCAAGATAACTATCCGAGTGCCGGCGGTGGGGTGGTTCAAATAGCCTCGGCTATCACCTCATTATGTCCGGTCGTGATGGTCAAGTGGATTAAGGCGTCTTGTACATACCAGATGCGTTGCTTCTGGGAGTATGGGTTCGAGTCACTTCTGGGGTGTGAGTTTTCAGTTGCATATGTCCTGGGGACCATTCAGGCTTGTTCGCATTTGTGTTCCTCACGTGTTGCCCCAAAGAATGAGGTGATTTGGTAAAATGCTATGCCCAAGATAACTATCCGAGTGCCGGCGGTGGGGTGGTTCAAATAGCCTCGGCTATCACCTCATTATGTCCGGTCGTGATGGTCAAGTGGATTAAGGCGTCTTGTACATACCAGATGCGTTGCTTCTGGGAGTATGGGTTCGAGTCACTTCTGGGGTGTGAGTTTTCAGTTGCATATGTCCTGGGGACCATTCAGGCTTGTTCGCATTTGTGTTCCTCACGTGTTGCCCCAAAGAATGAGGTGATTTGGTAAAATGCTATGCCCAAGATAACTATCCGAGTGCCGGCGGTGGGGTGGTTCAAATAGCCTCGGCTATCACCTCATTATGTCCGGTCGTGATGGTCAAGTGGATTAAGGCGTCTTGTACATACCAGATGCGTTGCTTCTGGGAGTATGGGTTCGAGTCACTTCTGGGGTGTGAGTTTTCAGTTGCATATGTCCTGGGGACCATTCAGGCTTGTTCGCATTTGTGTTCCTCACGTGTTGCCCCAAAGAATGAGGTGATTTGGTAAAATGCTATGCCCAAGATAACTATCCGAGTGCCGGCGGTGGGGTGGTTCAAATAGCCTCGGCTATCACCTCATTATGTCCGGTCGTGATGGTCAAGTGGATTAAGGCGTCTTGTACATACCAGATGCGTTGCTTCTGGGAGTATGGGTTCGAGTCACTTCTGGGGTGTGAGTTTTCAGTTGCATATGTCCTGGGGACCATTCAGGCTTGTTCGCATTTGTGTTCCTCACGTGTTGCCCCAAAGAATGAGGTGATTTGGTAAAATGCTATGCCCAAGATAACTATCCGAGTGCCGGCGGTGGGGTGGTTCAAATAGCCTCGGCTATCACCTCATTATGTCCGGTCGTGATGGTCAAGTGGATTAAGGCGTCTTGTACATACCAGATGCGTTGCTTCTGGGAGTATGGGTTCGAGTCACTTCTGGGGTGTGAGTTTTCAGTTGCATATGTCCTGGGGACCATTCAGGCTTGTTCGCATTTGTGTTCCTCACGTGTTGCCCCAAAGAATGAGGTGATTTGGTAAAATGCTATGCCCAAGATAACTATCCGAGTGCCGGCGGTGGGGTGGTTCAAATAGCCTCGGCTATCACCTCATTATGTCCGGTCGTGATGGTCAAGTGGATTAAGGCGTCTTGTACATACCAGATGCGTTGCTTCTGGGAGTATGGGTTCGAGTCACTTCTGGGGTGTGAGTTTTCAGTTGCATATGTCCTGGGGACCATTCAGGCTTGTTCGCATTTGTGTTCCTCACGTGTTGCCCCAAAGAATGAGGTGATTTGGTAAAATGCTATGCCCAAGATAACTATCCGAGTGCCGGCGGTGGGGTGGTTCAAATAGCCTCGGCTATCACCTCATTATGTCCGGTCGTGATGGTCAAGTGGATTAAGGCGTCTTGTACATACCAGATGCGTTGCTTCTGGGAGTATGGGTTCGAGTCACTTCTGGGGTGTGAGTTTTCAGTTGCATATGTCCTGGGGACCATTCAGGCTTGTTCGCATTTGTGTTCCTCACGTGTTGCCCCAAAGAATGAGGTGATTTGGTAAAATGCTATGCCCAAGATAACTATCCGAGTGCCGGCGGTGGGGTGGTTCAAATAGCCTCGGCTATCACCTCATTATGTCCGGTCGTGATGGTCAAGTGGATTAAGGCGTCTTGTACATACCAGATGCGTTGCTTCTGGGAGTATGGGTTCGAGTCACTTCTGGGGTGTGAGTTTTCAGTTGCATATGTCCTGGGGACCATTCAGGCTTGTTCGCATTTGTGTTCCTCACGTGTTGCCCCAAAGAATGAGGTGATTTGGTAAAATGCTATGCCCAAGATAACTATCCGAGTGCCGGCGGTGGGGTGGTTCAAATAGCCTCGGCTATCACCTCATTATGTCCGGTCGTGATGGTCAAGTGGATTAAGGCGTCTTGTACATACCAGATGCGTTGCTTCTGGGAGTATGGGTTCGAGTCACTTCTGGGGTGTGAGTTTTCAGTTGCATATGTCCTGGGGACCATTCAGGCTTGTTCGCATTTGTGTTCCTCACGTGTTGCCCCAAAGAATGAGGTGATTTGGTAAAATGCTATGCCCAAGATAACTATCCGAGTGCCGGCGGTGGGGTGGTTCAAATAGCCTCGGCTATCACCTCATTATGTCCGGTCGTGATGGTCAAGTGGATTAAGGCGTCTTGTACATACCAGATGCGTTGCTTCTGGGAGTATGGGTTCGAGTCACTTCTGGGGTGTGAGTTTTCAGTTGCATATGTCCTGGGGACCATTCAGGCTTGTTCGCATTTGTGTTCCTCACGTGTTGCCCCAAAGAATGAGGTGATTTGGTAAAATGCTATGCCCAAGATAACTATCCGAGTGCCGGCGGTGGGGTGGTTCAAATAGCCTCGGCTATCACCTCATTATGTCCGGTCGTGATGGTCAAGTGGATTAAGGCGTCTTGTACATACCAGATGCGTTGCTTCTGGGAGTATGGGTTCGAGTCACTTCTGGGGTGTGAGTTTTCAGTTGCATATGTCCTGGGGACCATTCAGGCTTGTTCGCATTTGTGTTCCTCACGTGTTGCCCCAAAGAATGAGGTGATTTGGTAAAATGCTATGCCCAAGATAACTATCCGAGTGCCGGCGGTGGGGTGGTTCAAATAGCCTCGGCTATCACCTCATTATGTCCGGTCGTGATGGTCAAGTGGATTAAGGCGTCTTGTACATACCAGATGCGTTGCTTCTGGGAGTATGGGTTCGAGTCACTTCTGGGGTGTGAGTTTTCAGTTGCATATGTCCTGGGGACCATTCAGGCTTGTTCGCATTTGTGTTCCTCACGTGTTGCCCCAAAGAATGAGGTGATTTGGTAAAATGCTATGCCCAAGATAACTATCCGAGTGCCGGCGGTGGGGTGGTTCAAATAGCCTCGGCTATCACCTCATTATGTCCGGTCGTGATGGTCAAGTGGATTAAGGCGTCTTGTACATACCAGTTGCGTTGCTTCTGGGAGTATGGGTTCGAGTCACTTCTGGGGTGTGAGTTTTCAGTTGCATATGTCCTGGGGACCATTCAGGCTTGTTCGCATATATATATATATATATATATATATATATATATATATATATATATATATATATATATATATACGGAGTATTTTTGGTTTACCTTGTACTGGTGTCCAGAATCAATGTCCCAGGGGCCCGGTCTCTAACTTGACACCCTTCCCCCAATTGGTGTTTTTGTCAATCAGGCTGTTGTCCAGACCTGTATTGTTGTCTATATCTGATTTGAGAAAGACAAAAACAGTGGTGCAGGGAGCGCGACCGATACAGTGAAACGGTACATTGTGCCGGTACACGGTACAGTACACTGTACTCATACGTGATAGTATTTGAGTGACTGTTAATCTTTGTATTGTGTTCGACGTGAAATTGACTATCTATCGCCCTACTGTATCTGTTATTCCTACTGTTCATATATGGGTTATCACTCCTTGGTTACATTTATGTGATGCCTTGGTAACGTTCCTGTGTATAACATCTGTATTTTGTTTTTCTTGTGATGTTTTCAGGGTTTTGTCATAGTGGTTGAGTAGTCTGTAAAGGCAGGATCTTCGCGTTGTGTATCCCTGTTGGCCTGGAGTGTGGCGGTCATTGTTCTCAACCACGCTGCCTGCCTCGCTTTTGTCAGGCCTGCCTCCCCTCTCACACACCTGCCTCCCCTCTCACACACCTGCCTCCCCTCTCACACACCTGCCTCCCCTCTCACACACCTGCCTCCCCTCTGACACACCTGCCTCCCCTCTCACACACCTGCCTCCCCCTCTCACACACCTGCCTCCCCTCTGCCACACCTGCCTCCCCTCTCACACACCTGCCTCCCCCTCTCACACACCTGCCTCCCCCTCTCACACACCTGCCTCCCCCTCTCACACACCTGCCTCCCCTCTCACACACCTGCCTCCCCTCTCACACACCTGCCTCCCCTCTCACACACCTGCCTCCCCTCTCACACACCTGCCTCCCCTCTCACACACCTGCCTCCCCCTCTCACACACCTGCCTCCACTCTCACACACCTGCCACCCCTCTCACACACCTGCCTCCCCCTCTCACACACCTGCCTCCCCTCTCACACACCTGCCTCCCCCTCTCACACACCTGCCTCCCCTCTCACACACCTGCCTCCCCCTCTCACACACCTGCCTCCACTCTCACACACCTGCCTCCCCCTCTCACACACCTGCCTCCACTCTCACACACCTGCCTCCCCTCTCACACACCTGCCTCCCCCTCTCACACACCTGCCTCCCCTCTCACACACCTGCCTCCCCCTCTCACACCTGCCTCCACTCTCACACACCTGCCTCCCCTCTCACACACCTGCCTCCCCTCTCACACACCTGCCTCCACTCTCACACACCTGCCTCCCCTCTCACAAACCTGCCTCCCCTCTCACACACCTGCCTCCCCTCTCACACACCTGCCTCCCCTCTCACACACCTGCCTCCCCTCTCACACACCTGCCTCCACTCTCACACACCTGCCTCCCCTCTCACACACCTGCCTCCCCCTCTCACACACCTGCCTCCCCTCTCACACACCTGCCTCCCCTCTCACACACCTGCCTCCCCCTCTCACACACCTGCCTCCACTCTCACACACCTGCCTCCCCTCTCACACACCTGCCTCCCCCTCTCACACACCTGCCTCCCCTCTCACACACCTGCCTCCCCTCTCACACACCTGCCTCCCCTCTCACACACCTGCCTCCCCCTCTCACACACCTGCCTCCCCTCTCACACACCTGCCTCCCCTCTCACACACCTGCCTCCCCCTCTCACACACCTGCCTCCACTCTCACACACCTGCCTCCCCTCTCACACACCTGCCTCCCCCTCTCACACACCTGCCTCCCCTCTCACACACCTGCCTCCCCCTCTCACACACCTGCCTCCACTCTCACACACCTGCCTCCCCTCTCACACACCTGCCTCCCCCTCTCACACACCTGCCTCCCCTCTCACACACCTGCCTCCCCTCTCACACACCTGCCTCCCCCTCTCACACACCTGCCTCCCCTCTCACACACCTGCCTCCCCTCTCACACATCTGCCTCCCCCTCTCACACACCTGCCTCCCCTCTCACACACCTGCCTCCCCTCTCACACACCTGCCTCCCCCTCTCACACACCTGCCTCCACTCTCACACACCTGCCTCCCCTCTCACACACCTGCCTCCCCCTCTCACACACCTGCCTCCCCTCTCACACACCTGCCTCCGCTCTCACACACCTGCCTCCCCCTCTCACACACCTGCCTCCCCTCTCACACACCTGCCTCCCCTCTCACACACCTGCCTCCCCTCTCACACACCTGCCTCCCCTCTCACACACCTGCCTCCCCCTCTCACACACCTGCCTCCCTTCTCACACACCTGCCTCCACTCTCACACACCTGCCTCCCCTCTCACACACCTGCCTCCCCCTCTCACACACCTGCCTCCCCTCTGCCACACCTGCCTCCCCTCTCACACACCTGCCTCCCCTCTCACACACCTGCCTCCCCCTCTCACACACCTGCCTCCCCTCTGCCACACCTGCCTCCCCCTTTCACACACCTGCCTCCCCTCTGCCACACCTGCCTCCCATCTCACACACCTGCCTGCACTCTGCCACACCTGCCTCCCCACTGCCACACTTGCCTCCCCTCTCACACACCTGCCTCCCCTCTCACACACCTGCCTCCCCTCTCACACACCTGCCTTCCACTCTCACACACCTGCCTCCCCTCTCACACTCCTGCCTCCCCTCTCACACACCTGCCTCCCCTCTGCCACACCTGCCTCCCCCTCTCACACACCTGCCTCCCCTCTGCCACACCTGCCTCCCCGTTTCACACACCTGCCTCCCCTCTGCCACACCTGCCTCCCCTCTGCCACACCTGCCTCCCCTCTCACACACCTGCCTCCCCTCTCACACACCTGCCTCCCCTCTGCCACACCTGCCTCCCCCTCTCACACACCTGCCTCCCCTCTCACACTCCTGCCTCCCCTCTCACACACCTGCCTCCCCTCTGCCACACCTGCCTCCCCTCTCACACACCTGCCTCCCCTCTCACACACCTGCCTCCCTTCTGCCACACCTGCCTCCCCCTCTCACACACCTGCCTCCCCTCTGCCACACCTGCCTCCCCTCTCACACACCTGCCTCCTCTCTCACACACCTGCCTCCCCTCTGCCACACCTGCCTCCCCCTCTCACACACCTGCCTCCCCTCTGCCACACCTGCCTCCCCCTTTCACACACCTGCCTCCCCTCTGCCACACCTGCCTCCCCTCTCACACACCTGCCTCCCCTCTCACACACCTGCCTCCCCTCTGCCACACCTGCCTCCCCCTCTCACACACCTGCCTCCCCTCTCACACTCCTGCCTCCCCTCTCACACACCTGCCTCCCCTCTGCCACACCTGCCTCCCCTCTCACACACCTGCCTCCCCTCTCACACACCTGCCTCCCCTCTGCCACACCTGCCTCCCCCTCTCACACACCTGCCTCCCCCTCTCACACACCTGCCTCCCCTCTCACACACCTGCCTCCCCTCTCACACACCTGCCTCCCCTCTGCCACACCTGCCTCCCCCTCTCACACACCTGCCTCCCCTCTCACACTCCTGCCTCCCCTCTCACACACCTGCCTCCCCTCTGCCACACCTGCCTCCCCTCTCACACACCTGCCTCCCCTCTCACACACCTGCCTCCCCTCTGCCACACCTGCCTCCCCCTCTCACACACCTGCCTCCCCCTCTCACACACCTGCCTCCCCTCTCACACACCTGCCTCCCCTCTCACACACCTGCCTCCCCTCTCACACACCTGCCTCCCCCTCTCACACACCTGCCTCCCCTCTCACACACCTGCCTCCCCTCTCACACACCTGCCTCCCCTCTCACACACCTGCCTCCCCCTCTCACACACCTGCCTCCCCTCTCACACACCTGCCTCCACTCTCACACACCTGCCTCCCCTCTCACACACCTGCCTCCCCCTCTCACACACCTGCCTCCCCCTCTCACACACCTAGCTGCCTCCCCTCTCACACACCTGCCTCCCCTCTCACACACCTGCCTCCCCCTCTCACACACCTGCCTCCCCTCTCACACACCTGCCTCCCCTCTCACACACCTGCCTCCCCTCTCACACACCTGCCTCCCCTCTCACACACCTGCCTCCCCCTCTCACACACCTGCCTCCCCTCTCACACACCTGCCTCCACTCTCACACACCTGCCTCCCCCTCTCACACACCTGCCTCCCCTTCTCACACACCTGCCTCCCCTCTGCCACACCTGCCTCCCCTCTCACACACCTGCCTCCCCTCTCACACACCTGCCTCCCCCTCTCACACACCTGCCTCCCCTCTGCCACACCTGCCTCCCCCTTTCACACACCTGCCTCCCCTCTGCCACACCTGCCTCCCATCTCACACACCTGCCTGCACTCTGCCACACCTGCCTCCCCACTGCCACACTTGCCTCCCCTCTCACACACCTGCCTCCCCTCTCACACACCTGCCTCCCCTCTCACACACCTGCCTCCCACTCTCACACACCTGCCTCCCCTCTCACACTCCTGCCTCCCCTCTCACACACCTGCCTCCCCTCTGCCACACCTGCCTCCCCCTCTCACACACCTGCCTCCCCTCTGCCACACCTGCCTCCCCGTTTCACACACCTGCCTCCCCTCTGCCACACCTGCCTCCCCTCTCACACACCTGCCTCCCCTCTCACACACCTGCCTCCCCTCTGCCACACCTGCCTCCCCCTCTCACACACCTGCCTCCCCTCTCACACTCCTGCCTCCCCTCTCACACACCTGCCTCCCCTCTGCCACACCTGCCTCCCCTCTCACTCACCTGCCTCCCCTCTCACACACCTGCCTCCCCTCTGCCACACCTGCCTCCCCCTCTCACACACCTGCCTCCCCTCTGCCACACCTGCCTCCCCTCTCACACACCTGCCTCCCCTCTCACACACCTGCCTCCCCTCTGACACACCTGCCTGCCCCTCTCACACACCTGCCTCCCCTCTGCCACACCTGACTCCCCCTTTCACACACCTGCCTCCCCTCTGCCACACCTGCCTCCCCTCTCACACACCTGCCTCCCCTCTCACACACCTGCCTCCCCTCTGCCACACCTGCCTCCCCCTCTCACACACCTGCCTCCCCTCTCACACACCTGCCTCCCCTCTCACACACCTGCCTCCCCTCTGCCACACCTGCCTCTCCTCTCACACACCTGCCTCCCCTCTCACACACCTGCCTCCCCTCTCCCACACCTGCCTCCCCCTCTCACACACCTGCCTCCCCCTCTCACACACCTGCCTCCCCTCTCACACACCTGCCTCCCCTCTCACACACCTGCCTCCCCTGTCACACACCTGCCTCCCCCTCTCACACACCTGCCTCCCCTCTCACACACCTGCATCCCCTCTCACACACCTGCCTCCCCTCTCACACACCTGCCTCCCCCTCTCACACACCTGCCTCCCCTCTCACACACCTGCCTCCCCTCTCACACACCTGCCTCCCCCTCTCACACACCTGCCTCCCCTCTCACACACCTGCCTCCCCTCTCACACACCTGCCTCCCCCTCTCACACACCTGCCTCCCCCTCTCACACACCTGCCTCCCCTCTCACACACCTGCCTCCCCTCTCACACACCTGCGTCCCCTCTCACACACCTGCCTCCCCTCTGCCACACCTGCCTCCCCTCTCACACACCTGCCTGCACTCTGCCACACCTGCCTCCTCACTGCCACACTTGCCTCCCCTCTCACACACCTGCCTCCCCTCTCACACACCTGCCTCCCCTCTCACACACCTGCCTCCCACTCTCACACACCTGCCTCCCCTCTCACACTCCTGCCTCCCCTCTCACACACCTGCCTCCCCTCTGCCACACCTGCCTCCCCCTCTCACACACCTGCCTCCCCTCTGCCACACCTGCCTCCCCCTTTCACACACCTGCCTCCCCCTCTGCCACACCTGCCTCCTCTCTCACACACCTGCCTCCCCTCTCACACACCTGCCTCCCCTCTGCCACACCTGCCTCCCCCTCTCACACACCTGCCTCCCCTCTCACACTCCTGCCTCCCCTCTCACACACCAGCCTCCCCTCTGCCACACCTGCCTCCCCTCTCACACACCTGCCTCCCCTCTCACACACCTGCCTCCCCTCTGCCACACCTGCCTCCCCCCTCTCACACACCTGCCTCCCCTCTGCCACACCTGCCTCCCCTCTCACACACCTGCCTCCCCTCTCACACACCTGCCTCCCCTCTGCCA
This sequence comes from Procambarus clarkii, assembly GCF_040958095.1. Taxonomy (NCBI): domain Eukaryota; kingdom Metazoa; phylum Arthropoda; class Malacostraca; order Decapoda; family Cambaridae; genus Procambarus; species Procambarus clarkii. The sequence continues at coordinate 48,914,832 of NC_091169.1, read as the reverse complement.
CACCTGCCTCCCCCTCTCACACACCTGCCTCCCCTCTGCCACACCTGCCTCCCCCTTTCACACACCTGCCTCCCCTCTGCCACACCTGCCTCCCCTCTCACACACCTGCCTCCCCTCTCACACACCTGCCTCCCCTCTGCCACACCTGCCTCCCCCTTTCACACACCTGCCTCCCCTCTGCCACACCTGCCTCCCCTCTCACACACCTGCCTCCCCTCTCACACACCTGCCTCCCCTCTGCCACACCTGCCTCCCCCTCTCACACACCTGCCTCCCCTCTCACACTCCTGCCTCCCCTCTCACACACCTGCCTCCCCTCTGCCACACCTGCCTCCCCTCTCACACACCTGCCTCCCCTCTCACACACCTGCCTCCCCTCTGCCACACCTGGCTCCCCCTCTCACACACCTGCCTCCCCCTCTCACACACCTGCCTCCCCTCTCACACACCTGCCTCCCCTCTCACACACCTGCCTCCCCTCTCACACACCTGCCTCCCCCTCTCACACACCTGCCTCCCCTCTCACACACCTGCCTCCCCTCTCACACACCTGCCTCCCCTCTCACACACCTGCCTCCCCCTCTCACACACCTGCCTCCCCTCTCACACACCTGCCTCCACTCTCACACACCTGCCTCCCCTCTCACACACCTGCCTCCCCCTCTCACACACCTAGCTGCCTCCCCTCTCACACACCTGCCTCCCCTCTCACACACCTGCCTCCCCCTCTCACACACCTGCCTCCCCTCTCACACACCTGCCTCCCCTCTCACACACCTGCCTCCCCTCTCACACACCTGCCTCCCCTCTCACACACCTGCCTCCCCCTCTCACACACCTGCCTCCCCTCTCACACACCTGCCTCCCCCTCTCACACACCTGCCTCCCCCTCTCACACACCTGCCTCCCCTTCTCACACACCTGCCTCCCCTCTGCCACACCTGCCTCCCCTCTCACACACCTGCCTCCCCTCTCACACACCTGCCTCCCCCTCTCACACACCTGCCTCCCCCTCTCACACACCTGCCTCCCCTCTCACACACCTGCCTCCCCTCTCACACACCTGCCTCCCCCACTGCCACACCTGCCTCCCCACTGCCACACCTGCCTCCCCCAATGCCACACCTGCCTCCCCCACTGCCACATCTGCCTCCCCCTCTGCCACACCTGCCTCCCCTCTGCCACACCTGCCTCCCCTCTGCCACACCTGCCTCCCCTCTGCCACACCTGCCTCCCCTCTGCCACACCCTCCTCCCCTCTGCCACACCTGCCTCCCCTCTCACACACCTGCCTCCCCCTCTCACACACCTGCCTCCCCCTCTGACACACCTGCCTCCCCTCTGACACACCTGCCTCCCCCTCTGCCACATCTGCCTCCCCTCTCACACACCTGCCTTCCCCTCTGACACACCTGCCTCCCCCTCTGCCACACCTGCCTCCCCCTCTGCCACACCTGCCTCCCCCTCTGTCACACCTGCCGCCCCCTCTGTCACACCTGCCGCCCCCTCTGACACACCTGCCTCCCCCTCTGCCACACCTGCCTCCCCTCTCACACCTGCCTCCCCCTCTGCCACACCTGCCTCCCCCTCTGCCACACCTGCCTCCCCCTCTGTCACACCTGCCGCCCCCTCTGTCACACCTGCCGCCCCCTCTGTCACACTTGCCTCCCCACTGCCACACCTGCCTCCCCACTGCCACACCTGCCTCCCCCTCTGCCACACCTGCCTCCCCCTCTGCCACACCTGCCTCCCCCTCTGCCACACCTGCCTCCCCTCTGCCACACCTGCCTCCCCTCTGCCACACCTGCCTCAACTCTGCCACACCTGTCGGAAATTTCCGACAACACATACTAACTTTTAATATAATATGCAAAAAATAATATTGCCCTGATTTTGTATTTATTAAATATCAATCAAAATACTTTAGTTACACATTGAAAAAAACTATATATATGCAATTTTCTCCAGGAAACGAGATTATGTTTACACTCGGAGAAATCAATTTAACCCTATATAATTAATCATTAAATACTTCACACAACAATCTCAGGACTAAAATTAACAAATTATACTTTACTAAACCATTAGTTATTTAGTGAGTTAGAATAAACTGGTCCTTCCAATTATTAATAAAACTCAAAGAGAACCATTTTTAGGGGACGGGTCCCGGGGAGGAGGAGGAGTCAGCCCATCCTCCGAATAGACAGTACGTTTTAATACTAAATGTGATAAGTACTGTCGTGACTATCGGCATAGTACATAAATACACTTAATCGCCAGCATCGCACCAAAATATTATGAATATTAGAGTTTACCTAAAAAGCTGTATAGAAAACCACGACCTAACCTAACCTTGGGAGCGTAGGAGGATAAGCATGTAAATAACATTTATTGCTTCTTAATTACAATTAGTACTTAACTTATAGCTATATCGATATTACAATTTTATAAAACTAATAAAACAAAACTAAAGTTTTTCAATAAATTATAAAGTAACTCAGGATATTTTAAAATTTTGTATATAATCTCTATTGTTTAATAAAACTGAAAAAGAAATTCTTTATATTTAAAACTTGTGTATTTAGCATTATATATAAAAACTTCAACCTCACAATTTTGTGTTTGTTAACAGAAAATGAGGAAACTATGTGGGGAGGTAAATGTAACAGCACAATTAAGTGTATTTATGTAGACAGTCAGGATAGTACTTATTACATTTTAGTATTAAAACGTACTGTCTGTTCAAAGGAAGAGTAGCTATTAACTGCACACCTGAGGCTATATTCACGAAGCAGTTACGCAAGTTCTTACGAACCTGTACATTTTTTCTCAATCGTTGGCGCCTTTGTTTACAATTATTAAACTGTTAGTGAGCTCCGAAGCACCAGGAGGCTGTTTATAACAATAACAGCAGTTATCTTGAGGTTATCTTGAGATGATTTCGGGGCTTTAGTGTCCCCGCGGCCCGGTCCTCGACCAGGCCTCCACCCCCAGGAAGCAGCCCGTGACAGCTGACTAACTCCCAGGTACCTATTTACTGCTAGGTAACAGGGGCATTCAGGGTGAAAGAAACTTTGCCCATTTGTTTCTGCCCCGTGCGGGAATCGAACCCGCGCCACAGAATTACGAGTCCTGCGCGCTATCCACCAGGCTACGAGGCCCCGATAATATATTCGTTGATTGGGAAGTTTTCATAATTGTTAACTGTTTATTAAATGTAACCAAAACGTTAAAGATTGAGGAAAGATGTACCCGTTCGTAAATACTTGCGTAACTGCTTCGTGACTCTGGGCCCAAGCCTTCCCAGCTAACACGCACATAAATGTTGTCTGTGTCACGTGTAACGCACAGTTGGTGTTTGAACTAATAAAGTCATATGTAGACGGAAGTATTCAACACAGGCAAGTGCTTAATTTTCAGTCTTAACCTAGTTCTTAGTTGGCCAATATAAGATATTATAGGTTATATGATTATATGGCCTGACTCCCAGCCCCCAAAGGGGTTAGTTTCACAATTATAGTAAACTGAATCACAGATTTTGCCATAAATATAATTAGTGTAGTTTGTCAGGTGTTTTACTGCGGTTCATTACAGCCGAGTTCACTCACGTGTTCAATACCGGTTCCCTGATGACTGTGGAACTCTTCTAGTCAGATAAGCGATAATATATTCATACTAACAATATACACAAAGTGTATAATTACGGTATAACCAAATTAAATAGTAGATTTACACAATATGATTTATAATAATTAACTAAGTTTACACTAACGTCTTTTCGTGTAGTTGAGATTTAAAACGTGTGAATAACAATAACTATTAACCAATAGTAAATATAATTAGTCAATTGAGCAATGAATAAATTTAATAAAATATTCATTGGTTCCCCACATTCATCAATATTCATGAATGGTGTGGGAATATTCATCCCCACACCTGCCTCCGCTCTGCCACACCTGCCTCCGTACTGCCACACCTGCCTCTGCTCTGCCACACCTGCCTCCGTTCTGCCACACCTGCCTCCGTTCTGCCACACCTGCCTCTGTTTTGCCACACTTGCCTCTGCCACACCTGCCTACGTTCTGCCACACCTACCTCCGTTCTGCCACACCTGCCTCCGCTCTGCCACACCTGCCTCCGTTCTGCCACACCTGCCTCCGTTCTGCCACACCTGCCTCTGTTTTGCCACACTTGTCTCTGCCACACCTGCCTACGTTCTGCCACACCTGCCTCCGTTCTGCCACACCTGCCTCCGTTCTGCCACACCTGCCTCCGTTCTGCCACACCTGCCTCTGTTTTGCCACACTTGCCTCTGCCACACCTGCCTACGTTCTGCCACACCTGCCTCCGTTCTGCCACACCTGCCTCTGCTCTGCCCAGACCTGCCTCAATGTGGCTCCAGTATTAATAACGATTGATTAATTAACTTATCACCTGACACCACCGACAGTAGTCAGGGGTGTGGTCAGGGGTGTGGTCAGAGGTGTGGTCATGAGTATGGTCAGGGGTGTGATCAGGGGTGTGGTCAGGGGGTGTGGTCAGGGGTGTGATCAGGGGTGTGGTCAGGGGGTGTGGTCACGTGGTGTGGTCAGGGGGTGTGGTCAGGGGTGTGATCAGGGGTGTGGTCACGTGGTGTGGTCAGGGGGTGTGGTCCGGGGTGTGGTCAGGGGTGTGGTCAGGGGTGTGGTCAGAGGTGTGGTCAGGGGTGTGGTCAGGGGTGTGATCAGGGGTGTGGTCAGGGGGTGTGGTCAGGGGTGTGATCAGGGGTGTGGTCACGTGGTGTGGTTAGGGGGTGTGGTCCGGGGTGTGGTCAGGGGTGTGGTCAGGGGTGTGGTCAGGGGTGTGGTCAGGGGGTGTGGTCAGGGGTGTGGTCAGGGGCTGTGGTCAGGGGTGTGGTCAGGGGGTGTGGTCATGGGTGTGGTCAGGGGTGTGGTCAGGGGTGTGTGATCAGGGGTGTAGTCAGGGGGTGTGGCCAGGGGTGTGATCAGGTGTGGTCAGGGGGTGGTCAAGGGTGTGGTCAGGGGGTGTGATCAGGGGTGTGGTCACGGGTGTGGTCAGGGGGTGTGGTCAGGGGTGTGATCAGGGGTGTGGTCACGGGGTGAGGTCAGGGGGTGTGGTCCGGGGGTGTGGTCAGGGGGTGTGGTCCGGGGTGTGGTCAGGGGGTGTGGTCAGGGGGTGTGGTCAGGGGGTGTGGTCAGGGGGTGTGGTCAGGGGTGTGGTCAGGGGTGTGATCAGGGGGTGTGGTCCGGGGTGTGGTCAGGGGTGTGGTCAGGGGTGTGTGATCAGGGGTGTGGTCAGGGGGTGTGGTCAGGGGTGTGGTCAGGGGTGTGTGATCAGGGGTGTGGTCAGGGGGTGTGGTCAGGGGTGTGGTCAGGGGTGTGGTCAGGGGTGTGTGATCAGGGGTGTGGTCAGGGGGTGTGGTCAGGGGTGTGGTCAGGGGTGTGGTCAGGGGTATGGTCAGGGGGTGTGGTCAGGGGGTGTGGTCAGGGTTGTGGTCAGGGGTGTGATCAGGGGGTGTGGTCAGAGGGTGTGGTCAGGGGTGTGTGATCAGGGGTGTGGTCCGGGTGTGGTCAGGGGTGTGGTCAGGGGTGTGGTCAGGGGTGTGGTCAGGGGTGTGGTCAGGGGGTGTGGTCAGGGGTGGGGTCAGGGGGTGTGGTCAGGGGTGTGATCAGGGGGTGTGGTCAGAGGGTGTGGTCAGGGGTGTGGTCAGGGGGTGTGGTCAGGGGGTGTGGTCAGGGGTGTGGTCAGAGGGTGTGGTCAGGGGTGTGGTCAGGGGGTGTGGTCAGGGGTGTGGTCAGGGGGTGTGGTCAGGGGGTGTGGTCAGAGGGTGTGGTCAGGGGTGTGGTCAGGGGTGTGGTCAGAGGGTGTGGTCAGGGGGTGTGGTCAGGGGTGTCGTCAGGGGGGTGTGATCAGGGGTGTGGTCAGAGGGTGTGGTCAGGGGGTGTGGTCAGGGGGTGTGGTCAGAGGGTGAGGTCAGGTGTGTGGTCAGGTGTGTGGTCAGGGGTGTGGTCAGGGGGTGTGGTCAGGGGTGTGGTCAGGGGGTGTGGTCAGGGGTGGGGTCAGGGGGTGTGGTCAGTGGGTGTGGTCAGGGGGTGTGGTCAGGGGGTGTGGTCAGGGGTGTGGTCAGGGGGTGTGGTCAGGGGGTGTGGTCAGGGGTGTGGTCAGGGGTGTGATCAGGGGGTGTGGTCAGAGGGTGTGGTCAGGGGTGTGGTCAGGGGTGTGGTCAGGGGGTGTGGTCAGAGGGTGTGGTCAGGGGTGTGGTCAGGGGGTGTGGTCAGGGGTGTGATCAGGGGTGTGATCAGGGCTGTGGTCAGGGGGTGTGGTCAGGGGGTGTGGTCAGGGGTGTGGTCAGAGGGTGTGGTCAGGGGGTGTGGTCAGGGGGTGTGGTCAGGTGTGTGGTCAGGGGTGTGATCAGGGGGTGTGGTCAGAGGGTGTGGTCAGGGGTGTGGTCAGGGGTGTGGTCAGGGGGTGTGGTCAGGGGTGTGATCAGGGGTGTGGTCAGAGGGTGTGGTCAGGGGTGTGGTCAGGGGTGTGATCAGGGGTGTGGTCAGGGGTGTGATCAGGGGGTGTGGTCAGAGGGTGTGGTCAGGGGTGTGGTCAGGGGTGTGGTCAGGGGGTGTGGTCAGAGGGTGTGGTCAGGGGTGTGGTCAGAGGGTGTGGTCAGGGGGTGTGGTCAGGGGTGTGGTCAGAGGGTGTGGTCAGGGGTGTGGTCAGGGGGTGTGGTCAGGGGGTGTGGTCAGGGGTGTGATCAGGGGGTGTGGTCAGAGGGTGGGGTCAGGGGGTGTGGTCAGGGGTGTGATCAGGGGGTGTGGTCAGGGGTGTGGTCAGGGGGTGTGGTCAGAGGGTGTGGTCAGGTGTGTGGTCAGGGGTGTGGTCAGGGGGTGTGGTCAGAGAGTGTGGTCAGGGGTGTGGTCAGGGGGTGTGGTCAGGGGGTGTGGTCAGGGGTGTGGTCAGAGGGTGTGGTCAGGGGTGTGGTCAGGGGGTGTGGTCAGGGGGTGTGGTCAGGGGTGTGATCAGGGGGTGTGGTCAGAGGGTGGGGTCAGGGGGTGTGGTCAGGGGTGTGATCAGGGGGTGTGGTCAGGGGTGTGGTCAGGGGGTGTGGTCAGAGGGTGTGGTCAGGTGTGTGGTCAGGGGTGTGGTCAGGGGGTGTGGTCAGAGAGTGTGGTCAGGGGTGTGGTCAGGGGGTGTGGTCAGGGGGTGTGGTCAGGGGTGTGGTCAGAGGGTGTGGTCAGGGGTGTGGTCAGGGGTGTGGTCAGGGGGTGTGGTCAGGGGGTGTGGTCAGGGGTGTGGTCAGAGGGTGTGGTCAGGGGGTGTGGTCAGGGGGTGTGGTCAGGGGTGTGGTCAGGGGTGTGATCAGGGGGTGTGGTCAGAGGGTGTGGTCAGGGGTGTGGTCAGGGGTGTGGTCAGGGGGTGTGGTCAGGGGTGTGATCAGGGGTGTGGTCAGAGGGTGTGGTCAGGGGTGTGGTCAGGGGTGTGATCAGGGGTGTGGTCAGGGGTGTGATCAGGGGGTGTGGTCAGAGGGTGTGGTCAGGGGTGTGGTCAGGGGTGTGGTCAGGGGGTGTGGTCAGAGGGTGTGGTCAGGGGTGTGGTCAGAGGGTGTGGTCAGGGGGTGTGGTCAGGGGTGTGGTCAGAGGGTGTGGTCAGGGGTGTGGTCAGGGGGTGTGGTCAGGGGGTGTGGTCAGGGGTGTGATCAGGGGGTGTGGTCAGAGGGTGGGGTCAGGGGGTGTGGTCAGGGGTGTGATCAGGGGGTGTGGTCAGGGGTGTGGTCAGGGGGTGTGGTCAGAGGGTGTGGTCAGGTGTGTGGTCAGGGGTGTGGTCAGGGGGTGTGGTCAGAGAGTGTGGTCAGGGGTGTGGTCAGGGGGTGTGGTCAGGGGGTGTGGTCAGGGGTGTGGTCAGAGGGTGTGGTCAGGGGTGTGGTCAGGGGTGTGGTCAGGGGGTGTGGTCAGAGGGTGTGGTCAGGGGGTGTAGTCAGGGGGTGTGGTCAGGGGGTGTGGTCAGGGGTGTGGTCAGAGGGTGTGGTCAGGGGTGTGGTCAGGGGGTGTGGTCAGGGGGTGTGGTCAAGGGTGTGGTCAGAGGGTGTGGTCCGGGATGTGGTCAGGGGGTGTGGTCAGGGGGTGTGGTCAGGGGTGTGGTCAGAGGGTGTGATCAGGGGGTGTGGTCAGGGGGTGTGGTCAGGGGTGTGGTCAGAGGGTGTGGTCAGGGGTGTGGTCAGGGGGTGTGGTCAGGGGGTGTGGTCAGGGGTGTAGTCAGAGGGTGTGGTCCGGGGTGTGGTCAGGGGGTGTGGTCAGGGGGTGTGGTCAGGGGTGTGGTCAGAGGATGTGATCAGGGGGTGTGGTCAGGGGGTGTGGTCAGGGGTGTGGTCAGGGGTGTGGTCAGAGGGTGGGGTCAGGGGGTGTGGTCAGGGGTGTGATCAGGGGGTGTGGTCAGAGGGTGTGGTCAGGGGTGTGGTCAGAGAGTGTGTTCAGGGTGTGTGGTCAGGGGTGTGGTCAGAGGGTGTGGTCAGGGGTGTGGTCAGGGGGTGTGGTCAGGGGTGTGGTCAGGGGTGTGATCAGGGGGTGTGGTCAGAGGGTGTGGTCAGGGGTGTGGTCAGGGGTGTGGTCAGGGGGTGTGGTCAGGGGGTGTGGTCAGAGGGTGTGGTCAGGGGTGTGGTCAGGGGTGTGATCAGGGGTGTGGTCAGAGGGTGTGGTCAGGGGGTGTGGTCAGGGGGTGTGGTCAGAGGGTGTGGTCAGGTGTGTGGTCAGGGGTGTGGTCAGGGGGTGTGGTCAGGGGGTGTGGTCAGGGGTGTGGTCAGGGGGTGTGGTCAGGGGTGTGGTCAGGGGGTGTGGTCAGGGGTGTGGTCAGAGGGTGTGGTCATGAGGTGTGGTCAGGGGTGTGATCAGGGGTGTGGTCAGGTGTGATCAGGGGTGTGGTCAGGGGGTGTGGTCAGGGGGTGTGGTCAGGGGGTGTGGTCAGGGGGTGTGGTCAGGGGGTAAGGTCAGGGGTGTGGTCAGGGGTGTGGTCAGGGGTGTGGTCAGGGGGTGTGGTCAGGGGTGTGGTCAGGGGTGTGGTCAGGGGTGTGGTCAGGGGTGTGGTCAGGGGTGGTCAGGGGTGTGATCAGGGGTGTGGTCAGGGGGTGTGGTCAGGGGTGTGATCAGGGGTGTGGTCAGGTGTGGTCAGGGGTGTGATCAGGGGTGTGGTCAGGGGGTGTGGTCAGGGGGTGTGGTCAGGGGGTGTGGTCAGGGGTGTGGTCAGGAGGTGTGGTCAGGGGTGTGGTCAGGGGGTGTGGTCAGAGGTGTGGTCAGGGGGTGTGGTCAGAGGTGTGATCAGGGGTGTGGTCAGAGGGTGTGGTCAGGGGTGTGGTCAGGGGGTGTGGTCAGAGGTGTGGTCAGGGGGTGTGGTCAGGGGTGTGGTCAGGTGTGGTCAGGGGTGTGATCAGGGGTGTGGTCAAGAGGTGTGGTCAGGGGGTGTGGTCAGGGGGTGTGGTCAGGGGTGTGGTCAGGGGTGTGGTCAGGAGTGTGGTCAGGGGGTGTGGTCAGGGGTGTGGTCAGGGGTGTGGTCAGGGGGTGTGATCAGGGGTGTGATCAGGGGTGTGATCAGGGGTGTGGTCAAGGGTGTGGTCAGGGGTGTGGTCATGAAGTGTGGTCATGAGGTGTGGTCAGGGGTGTGGTCAGGGGGTATGGTCAGGGGGTGTGGTCAGGGGTGTGGTCAGGGGTGTGGTCAGGGGTGTGGTCAGGGGTGTGGTCAGGGGTGTGGTCATGAGGTGTGGTCAGACGTGTGGTCAGGGGTGTGATCATGAGGTGTGGTCAGGGGTGTGGTCATTGGTGTGGTCAGGGGGTGTGGTCAAGGGTGTGGTCAGGGGGTGTGGTCAGGGGGTGTGTGGTCAGGTGTGTGGTCAGGGGGTGTGGTCAGGTGTGTGGTCAGGTGTGGTCCGGGGGTGTGGTCAGGGGTGTGGTCAGGGGTGTGGTCAGGGGGTGTGGTCAGGGGGTGTGGTCAGGGGTGTGGTCAGGGGTGTGGTCAGGGGTGTGTCCAGAGGTGTGGTCAGGGGGTGTGGTCCGGGGGTGTAGTCAGGGGTGTGGTCAGGGGGTGTGGTCAGGGGGTGTGGTCAGGGGGTGTGGTCAGGGGTGTGGTCAGGGGTGTGGTCAGGAGGTGTGGTCAGGGGTGTGGTCAGGGGGTGTGGTCAGAGGTGTGGTCAGGGAGTGTGGTCAGAGGTGTGATCAGGGGTGTGGTCAGAGGGTGTGGTCAGGGGTGTGGTCAGGGGGTGTGGTCAGAGGTGTGGTCAGGGGGTGTGGTCAGGGGTGTGGTTAGGTGTGGTCAGGGGTGTGATCAGGGGTGTGGTCAGGGGGTGTGGTCAGGGGGTGTGGTCAGGGGGTGTGGTCAGGGGTGTGGTCAGGGGTGTGGTCAGGGGTGTGGTCAGGGGGTGTGGTCAGGGGTGTGATCAGGGGTGTGATCAGGGGTGTGGTCAAGGGTGTGGTCAGGGGTGTGGTCATGAAGTGTGGTCATGAGGTGTGGTCATGAGGTGTGGTCAGGGGTGTGGTCAGGGGGTATGGTCAGGGGGTGTGGTCAGGGGTGTGGTCAGGGGTGTGGTCATGAGGTGTGGTCAGACGTGTGGTCAGGGGTGTGATCATGAGGTGTGGTCAGGGGTGTGGTCATTGGTGTGGTCAGGGGGTGTGGTCAGGGGTGTGGTCAGGGGGTGTGGTCAGGGGGTGTGTGGTCAGGTGTGTGGTCAGGGGGTGTGGTCAGGTGTGTGGTCAGGTGTGGTCCGGGGGTGTGGTCAGGGGTGTGGTCAGGGGTGTGGTCAGGGGGTGTGGTCAGGGGGTGTGGTCAGGGGTGTGGTCAGGGGTGTGGTCAGGGGTGTGTCCAGAGGTGTGGTCAGGGGGTGTGGTCCGGGGGTGTAGTCAGGGGTGTGGTCAGGGGGTGTGGTCAGGGGTGTGGTCAGGGTGTGTGGTCAGGGGGTGTGGTCCGGGGTGTGGTCAGGGGTGTGGTCAGGGGTGTGGTCAGGGGTGTGTGGTCAGGGGTGTGGTCAGGGGTGTGATCAGGGGTGTGGTCAGGGGGTGTGGTCAGGGGGTGTGGTCAGGGGGTGTGGTCAGGGGTGTGGTTAGGGGTGTTTGGTCAGGGGTGTGTGGTCAGGGGTGTGGTCAGGGGGTGTGGTCAGGGGGTGTGGTCAGGGGTGAAGTATTGGGTGTAGTCAGATTAACTATTAATCTGAGGAAGGTGATGGTAGGGAGGTGGTGGTGATGGGGGGTGATGGGGGTGATGGTAGGAAGGGGTGGGGAAGGGGGTGATGGGGTGATGGTAGGGAGCGGGTGGGGAAGGGGGTGATGGGGTGATGGTAGGGAGGGGGTGATGGTAGGGAGCGGGTGGGGAAGGGGGTGATGGGGTGATGGTAGGGAGGGGGTGATGGTAGGGAGGGGTGGGGAAGGGGGTGATGATACCTGGTTGATGGGGTTCTGGGAGATCTTCTACTCCCCAAGCCCGGCCCGAGGCCAGGCTTGACTTGTGAGAGTTTGGTCCACCAGGCTGTTGCTTGGAGCGGCCCGCAGGCCCACATACCCACCACAGCCCGGTTGGTCCGGCACTTCTCTTGGAAAACAGTCCAGTTTTCTCTTGAAGATGTCCACGGTTGTTCCGGCAATATTTCTTATGCTCGCTGGGAGGACGTTGAACAACCGCGGACCCCTGATGTTTATACAGTGTTCTCTGATTGTGCCTATGGCACCCCTGTTCTTCACTGGTTCAATCTTGCATTTTCTTCCATATCGTTCACTCCAGTACGTTGTTATTTTACTGTGTAGATTTGGGACCTGTCCCTCCAGTATTTTGCAGGTGTATATTATTTGGTATCTCTCTCGTCTCATTTCTAGAGAGTACATTTGGAGAGCTTTGAGACGATCCCAATTATTTAGGTGCTTTATCTCGTCTATGCGTGCCGTATATGTTCTCTGTATTCCCTCTATTTCAGCAATCTCTCCTGCTCTGAAGGGGGAAGTGAGTACCGAGCAGTACTCAAGACGAGGCAACACAAGCGACTTGAAGAGTACAACCATTGTGATGGGATCCCTGGATTTGAAAGTTCTCGTAATCCATCCGATCATTTTTCTGGCTGACGCGATATTTGCTTGGTTATGCTCCCTAAACGTTAGATCATCGGACAGCATTATTTCCAAATCCTTGACATGCTGTTTTCCTACTATGGGAAGATTCGATTGCGTTTTGTACCCTGTATTATGTTTCAGGTCCTCATTTTTGCCGTACCTGAGTCCCTGGAATTTATCACTGTTAAACATCATTTTATTTTCTGCTGCCCAATCGAAAACTTTGTTGATATCTGCTTGTAATTTTTCAATGTCTTCAGCCGAGGTAATTTTCCTGCTGATTTTTGTGTCATCAGCAAAGGATGACACGAAGCTGTGACTTGTATTTTTATCTATATCTGATATGAGAATAAGGAACAGTAGCGGTGCAAGGACTGTACCTTGAGGTACAGAGCTTTTAACTGCGCTCGGACTCTATTTTATTTGATTGGCTGTTACTCTTTGTGTTCTGTTCGACAGGAAATTGAGTATCCAGCGTCCTACTTTACCAGTTATACCCACTGACTTCATTTTGTGTGCTATCACTCCATGGTCACATTTGTCGAATGCCTTTGCAAAGTCTGTGTATACAACATCTGCATTTTACTTTTCTTCTAGACCTTCTGTGATTTTGTCATAGTGGTTGAGTAACTGTAACAGACAGGATCTGCCCGCTCTAAATCCATGTTGTCCTGGATTGTGTAACTCATTATTTTCCATAAAACTAGAAATTTGATTCCTAATCACTCTTTCAAACACTTTTATTATGTGTGATGTTAGTGCAACTGGTCTACAATTTTTTGCCAAGGCTTTACTCCCCCCCTTGTGCAAAGGAGCAATATCTGAAGGTTTAAGTGCTGTTGGTATCTCCCCGGTATCCAGGCTCTTTCTCCATATTACGCTGAGTGCCCTCGCTACTGGTACTTTACATTTTTTTATGAATATTGGGGTGATGGTAGGGAGGGGTTGGGGAAGGGGTGATGGTAGGGAGGGGGTGATGGTAGGGAGGGGGTGATGGTAGGGAAGGGTGGGGAAGGGGGTGATGGTAGGGAGGGGGTGATGGTAGGGAGGGGTGGGGAAGGGGGTGATGGTAGGGAGGGGTGGGGAAGGGGGTGATGGTAGGGAGGGGTGGGGAAGGGGGTGATGGTAAGGAGGGGTTGGGGAAGGGGTGATGGTAGGGAGGGGGTGATGGTAGGGAGGGGTTGGGGAAGGGGTTGATGGTAGGGAGGGGTTGGGGAAGGGGGTGATGGTAGGGAGGGGTTGGGGAAGGGGGTGATGGTAGGGAGGGGGTGATGGTAGGGAGGGGGTGATGGTAGGGAAGGGTGGGGAAGGGGGTGATGGTAGGGAGGGGGTGATGGTAGGGAGGGGGTGGGGAAGGGGGTGATGGTAGGGAGGGGGTAGGGAAGGGGGTGATGGTAGGGAGGGGTGGGGAAGGGGGTGATGGTAGGGAGGGAGTGGGAAAGGGGGTGATGGTAGGGAGGGGGTGGGGAAGGGGGTGATGGTAGGGAGGGGGTGATGGAAGGGAGGGGGTGATGGTAGGGAGGGGGGTAGGGAAGGGGGTGATGGTAGGGAGGGGGTGGGGAAGGGGGTGATGGTAGGGAGGGGTGATGGTAGGGAGGGGTGGGGAAGGGGGTGATGGTAGGGAGGGGGTGATGGTAGGGAGGGGGTGGGGAAGGGGGTGATGGTAGGGAGGGGGTGGGGAAGGGGGTGATGGTAGGGACGGGGTGTGAAGGGGGTGATGGTAGGGAGGGGTGGGGAAGGGGGTGATGGTAAGGAGGGGGTGGGGAAGGGGGTGATGGTAGGGAGGGGGGGGAAGGGGGTGATGGTAGGGAGGGGTGGGGAAGGGGATGATGGTAGGGAGGGGTGGGGAAGGGGGTGATGGTAGGGAGGGGTGGGGAAGGGGGTGATGGTAGGGAGGGGTGGGGAAGGGGGTGATGGTAGGGAGGGGGTGGGGAAGGGGGTGATGGTAGGGAGGGGGTGGGGAAGGGGGTGATGGTAGGGAGGGGTGGGGAAGGGGGTGATGGTAGGGAGGGGTGAGGAAGGGGGTGATGGTAGGGAAGGGGTGGGGAAGGGGGTGATGGTAAGGAGGGGGTGATGGTAGGGAGGGGGTGATGGTAGGGAGGGGTGGGGAAGGGGTGATGGTAGGGAGGGGGTGATGGTAGGGAAGGGGTGGGGAAGGGGGTGATGGTAGGGAGGGGTGGGGAAGGGGGTGATGGTAGGGAGGGGTGGGGAAGGGGGTGATGGTAGGGAGGGGTGGGGAAGGGGGTGATGGTAGGGAGGGGGTGATGGTAGGGAAGGGGTGGGGAAGGGGGTGATGGTAAGGAGGGGGTGATGGTAGGGAGGGGGTGATGGTAGGGAGGGGGTTGGGAAGGGGGTGATGGTAGGGAGGGGTGGGGAAGGGGGTGATGGTAGGGAGGGGTGGGGAAGGGGGTGATGGTAGGGAGGGGGTGATGGTAGGGAGGGGGTGATGGTAGGGAGGGGGTGATGGTAGGGAGGGGGTGGGGAAGGGGGTGATGGTAGGGAGGGGTGGGGAAGGGGGTGATGGTAGGGAGGGGGTGATGGTAGGGAGGGGGTGATGGTAGGGAGGGGTGGGAAAGGGGTGATGGTAGGGAGGGGTGGGGAAGGGGGTGATGGTAGGGAGGGGGTGGGGAAGGTGGTGATGGTAGGGAGGGGGTGATGGTAGGGAGGGGTGGGGAAGGGGGTGATGGTAGGGAGGGGGTGGGGAAGGGGGTGATGGTAGGGAGGGGTGGGGAAGGGGGTGATGGTAGGGAGGGGTGGGGAAGGGGGTGATGGTAGGGAGGGGGTGATGGTAGGGAAGGGGTGGGGAAGGGGGCGATGGTAGGGAGGTGGTGGGGAAGGGGGCGATGGTAGGGAGGGGGTGGGGAAGGGGGTGGGGAAGGGGGTGGGGAAGGTGGTGATGGTAGGGAGGGGGTGGGGAAGGGGGTGATGGTAGGGAGGGGGTGGGGAAGGTGGTGATGGTAGGGAGGGGGTGATGGTAGGGAGGGGTGGGGAAGGGGGTGATGGTAGGGAGGGGGTGGGGAAGGGGGTGATGGTAGGGAGGGGGTGGGGAAGGGGGCGATGGTAGGGAGGTGGTGGGGAAGGGGGCGATGGTAGGGAGGGGGTGGGGAAGGGGGTGGGGAAGGGGGTGGGGAAGGTGGTGATGGTAGGGAGGGGGTGGGGAAGGGGGTGGGGAAGGGGGTGGGGAAGGGGGTGATGGTAGGGAGGGGGTGGGGAAGGTGGTGATGGTAGGGAGGGGGTGGGGAAGGGGGTGATGGTAGGGAGGGGGTGGGGAAGGGGGTGATGGTAGGGAGGGGGTGGGGAAGGGGGTGATGGTAGGGAGGGGGTGATGGTAGGGAGGGGTGGGGAAGGGGGTGATGGTAGGGAGGGGGTGGGGAAGGGGGTGATGGTAGGGAGGGGGTGGGGAAGGGGATGATGGTAGGGAGGGGGTGGGGAAGGGGGTGATGGTAGGGAGGGGTGGGGAAGGGGGTGATGGTAGGGAGGGGGTGGGGAAGGGGGTGGGGAAGGGGGTGGGGAAGGGGGTGATGGTAGGGCGGGGGTGGGGAAGGTGGTGATGGTAGGGAGGGGGTGATGGTAGGGAGGGGTGGGGAAGGGGGTGATGGTAGGGAGGGGGTGGGGAAGGGGGTGATGGTAGGGAGGGGGTGGGGAAGGGGGTGATGGTAGGGAGGGGGTGATGGTAGGGAGGGGTGGGGAAGGGGGTGATGGTAGGGAGGGGGTGGGGAAGTGGGTGATGGTAGGGAGGGGTGGGGAAGGGGGTGATGGTAGGGAGGGGGTGATGGTAGGGAGGGGGTGATGGTAGGGAGGGGGTGGGGAAGGGGGTGATGGTAGGGAGGGGTGGGGAAGGGGGTGATGGTAGGGAGGGGGTGATGGTAGGGAGGAGGTGGGGAAGGGGGTGATGGTAGGGAGGGGTGGGGAAGGGGGTGATGGTAGGGAGGGGTGGGGAAGGGGGGTGATGGTAGGGAGGGGGTGATGGTAGGGAGGGGGTGGGGAAGGGGGTGATGGTAGGGAGGGGGTAGGGAAGGGGGTGATGGTAGGGAGGGGTGGGGAAGGGGGTGATGGTAGGGAGGGGGTGGGGAAGGGGGTGATGGTAGGGAGGGGGTGGGGAAGGGGGTGATGGTAGGGAGGGGGTGGGGAAGGGGGTAATGGTAGGGAGGGGGTGATGGTGGGGAGGAGTGGGGAAGGGGGGTGATGGTAGGGAGGGGTGGGGAAGGGGGTGATGGTAGGGAGGGGGTGATGGTGGGGAGGGGGTGATGGTAGGGAGGGTGTGGGGAAGGGGGTGATGGTAGGGAGGGGTGGGGAAGGGGGTGATGGTAGGGAGGGGGTGATGGTGGGGAGGGGTGATGATAGGGAGGGGGTGGGGAAGGGGGTGATGGTAGGGAGGGGTTGATGGTAGGGAGGGGGTGGGGAAGGGGTGATGGTAGGGAGGGGGTGGGGAAGGGGGTGGGGAAGGGGGTGATGGTAGGGAGGGGGTGATGGTAGGGAGGGGGTGGGAAGGGGGTGATGGTAGGGCGGGGGTGGGGAAGGGGGTGATGGTAGGGAGGGGGTGATGGTAGGGAGGGGGTGGGGAAGGGGGTGATGGTAGGGAGGGGTGGGGAAGGGGGTGATGGTAGGGAGGGGGTGGGGAAGGGGGTGATGGTTGGGAGGGGGTGGGGAAGGGGGCGATGGTAGGGAGGGGGTGGGGAAGGGGGTGGGGAAGGGGTTGATGGTAGGGAGGGGGTGATGGTAGGGAGGGGGTGGGGAAGGGGGTGATGGTAGGGAGGTGGTGGGGAAGGGGGCGATGGTAGGGAGGGGGTGATGGTAGGGAGGGGGTGGGGAAGGGGGTGATGGTAGGGAGGGGGTGGGGAAGGGGGTGATGGTAGGGAGGGGGTGGGGAAGGGGGTGATGGTAGGGAGGGGGTGGGGAAGGGGGCGATGGTAGGGAGGTGGTGGGGAAGGGGGTGATGGTAGGGAGGGGGTGGGGAAGGGGGTGATGGTAGGGAGGGGGTGATGGTAGGGAGGGGGTGATGGTAGGGAGGGGTGGGGAAGAGGGTGATGGTAGGGAGGGGGTGATGGTAAGGAGGGGTGGGGAAGGGGGTGATGGTAGGGAGGGGGTGATGGTAGGGAGGGGGTGATGGTAAGGAGGGGTGGGGAAGGGGGTGATCGTAGGGAGGGGGTGATGGTAGGGAAGGGTGGGGAAGGGGGTGATGGGGGTCACGGGAAGGGAGGGGTGATGGGGGTCACAGGAAGGGAGGGGGTCACACGCCACCATCGACCACAGCCTAACATCAGTAAATATAAAGTATTTGGCCTTCAACTCTCAGGTGAAGGTCTGCCCGACCTTGACCCCACCGTCACGCTCACCTGGACCCCACCGTCACGCTCACCTGGACCCCACCGTCACGCTGACCTTGACCCCACCGTCACGCTCACCTGGACCCCACCGTCAGGCTGACCTTGACCCCACCGTCACGCTCACCTGGACCCCACCCTTATGCTCACCTGAACCCCACCGTCACGCTGACCTTGACACCACCGTCACGCTGACCCGGACCCCACCGTCACGCTCACCCGGACCCCACCGTCACGCTCACCTGGACCCCACCGTCACGCTCACCCGGACCCCACCGTCACGCTGACCTGGACCCCACCGTCACGCTGACCCGGACCCCACTGTCACGCTGACCCGGACCCCACTGTCACGCTGACCCGGACCCCACCGTCACGCTGACCCGGACCCCACCGTCACGCTGACCCGGACCCCACCGTCACGCTCACCTGGACCCCACCGTCACGCTGACCCGGACCCCACCGTCACGCTGACCCGGACCCCACCGTCACGCTCACCTGAACCCCACCGTCACGCTGACCTTGACACCACCGTCACGCTGACCCGGACCCCATCGTCACGCTCACGCGGACGCCACCGTCACGCTCACCTGGACCCCACCGTCACGCTGACCCGGACCCCACCGTCACGCTGACCCGGACCCCACCGTCACGCTCATCTGGACCCCACCGTCACGCTGACCCGGACCCCACCGTCACGCTGACCCGGACCCCACCGTCACGCTCACCCGGACCCCACCGTCACGCTCACCTGGACCCCACCGTCACGCTGACCCGGACCCCACCGTCACGCTGACCCGGACCCCACCGTCACGCTGACCCGGACCCCACCGTCACGCTGACCCGGACCCCACCGTCACGCTGACCCGGACCCCACCGTCACGCTCACCCGGACCCCACCGTCACGCTGACCCGGACCCCACCGTCACGCTCACCTGGACCCCACCGTCACGCTGACCCGGACCCTACCGTCACGCTGACCCGGACCCCACCGTCACGCTCACCCGGACCCCACCGTCACGCTGACCCGGACCCCACCGTCACGCTCACCTGGACCCCACCGTCACGCTGACCCGGACCCCACCGTCACGCTGACCCGGACCCCACCGTCACGCTCACCCGGACCCCACCGTCACGCTCACCTGGACCCCACCGTCACGCTGACCCGGACCCCACCGTCACGCTGACCCGGACCCCACCGTCACGCTCACCTGGACCCCACCGTCACGCTCACCCGGACCCCACCGTCACGCTCACCTGGACCCCACCGTCACGCTGACCCGGACCCCACCGTCACGCTCACCCGGACCCCACCGTCACGCTGACCCGGACCCCACCGTCACGCTCACCTGGACCCCACCGTCACGCTGACCCGGACCCCACCGTCACGCTGACCCGGACCCCACCGTCACGCTCACCCGGACCCCACCGTCACGCTCACCCGGACCCCACCGTCACGCTCACCCGGACCCCACCGTCACGCTCACCCGGACCCCACCGTCACGCTCACCCGGACCCCACCGTCACGCTCACCTGGACCCCACCGTCACGCTGACCCGGACCCCACCGTCACGCTCACCCGGACCCCACCGTCACGCTCACCCGGACCCCACCGTCACGCTCACCCGGACCCCACCGTCACGCTCACCTGGACCCCACCGTCACGCTGACCCGGACCCCACCGTCACGCTGACCCGGACCCCACCGTCACGCTCACCTGGACCCCACCGTCACGCTCACCCGGACCCCACCGTCACGCTGACCCGGACCCCACCGTCACGCTCACCCGGACCCCACCGTCACGCTCACCTGGACCCCACCGTCACGCTGACCCGGACCCCACCGTCACGCTGACCCGGACCCCACCGTCAAGCTCACCTGGACCCCGCCGTCACGCTGACCCGGACCCCCCGTCACGCTCACCTGGACCCCACCGTTACGCTCACCCGGACCCCACCGTCACGCTCACCCGGACCCCACCGTCACGCTCACCCGGACCCCACCGTCACGCTCACCTGGACCCCACCGTCACGCTCACCTGGACCCCACCGTCACGCTGACCCGGACCCCACCGTCACGCTGACCCGGACCCCACCGTCACGCTGACCCGGACCCCACCGTCACGCTCACCCGGACCCCACCGTCACGCTCACCCGGACCCCACC